>NC_137870.1:19828185-19830685 GCF_963924005.1 Protomyctophum bolini | reverse complement strand
TCACATCCAAAGAAAATCATTCAACACAGAAGGCATTTTTCTTCAATTTTCAACAATTACTATAGTCTTTCAGTATATAAAATCAATCACGCAACACGGTCAATACTTTCTGTGCTGCAGAATGTGAAACATATAGATGAATGAACATTGACTTTTGAAATAGATTGGCCTGCAATGTCTCTCTGATAATTACCCCAGAGGTGGTAGCTGTTTGTCTTCACATGTCAGTCTCCTATGAATAAACACAGCAACTTACTCCCCATATTTGAAATAGCTAATGGTTAATTCATAATGTACTCTTTCCATTCCTCAAATACTATATAATACTACAGTTGTCTTTGAATTGTAGTGTGTCCAAATATACAAACACTCAAGTAAAGTAGACCTACACGCATGTTTGACACATGAATGTAAATGCTAAATCTGTTAACCCCTTATAACTTATTTGCCATTTTTTTACAATTTTAAAACATTTTAAAATAGTTAAAATAGCTTAATCTACAAGCTGTCAATGTCTCATATAGAATTGGCTAGTTTTAAATATTTTAAAATAGTAAAGAAATGGTAAATAAGTTAGGGAATAAGGGGTAAGGGGTGGTGCAAGATAGGCCCCCCCGAGCCAAAAGCCAAACCATAGGTTTAGGAACGATGGCAAAACTAATGTAGATCTTGCCATTGCCATTGCCAAATCCCAACTCCGCGTGTTGGGGTTTCGATACACTTGAAATCAGGAATCAGGAACAGGAGATAGGCTCCTGGCTTGATAAGGTTAATGTTTGTGTTGCTCACTGAATTTACGGTACTTGTCCAAATGAGACTTAGGGTAGTGGTATACGGGATGACCTTTTAGTCATAGTTGATGGTCACTGAGGGGGCGCTTGTTTTACATGCGCTGCTCCGTGCTTGCGGTTATGGTTAGATTAGGGTTTGAGGTATATGGTTGTCGTTTGGTAGAAGCCGGCGCTACAAGCGTCCCATCAGCGTCCATTGAAAGGCTCTGCGCTTAAGGTAGGCCCAGTGTTATACAGCTGGTCTCATAACCATGAACTGTACACACACACACACACACACACACACACACACACACACACACACACACACACACACACACACACTCTCTCCTCGTCACGACACCCTCATCTATCATCTAAGTATTTCTTATTATTTGGTCTGTGGGTCACAGGCTCTGCAGATTTCACGGGTCTCTGCTCCTTATCTAGATCAATTCCATTCAACTTCATAGGAACCCTGAGCCTTGCTATTACGTAATTGCATTTGGGCTGATAATGAGTGCAGAGCAGAGGTTTTAGCACCTGTGATCTCAGGAGGTAGAGGGAGTTGGCCATAAAAGATCACTTGCACGACTCACATAATGCTCTCCTTTTTTAACAATATTTTTGGGGGATTTTCCTGCCTTTATTTGATAGTAGTAATGCTATGTGTGTACTCACCGGCATGCTATTTTATGCGCAGGCTGCAGGACCGTTTTGTTTTTTATGTGGAAAGTTTGGCCCCAGCTTTTGTGTGAAGTTAAATAGATTTAGAAAAATAGGTCATCAATGATGGGGCTGTGTCACTCACAACCCTATTATTTCTCAATTGAAATCGGTCAAAGAGTCATTTTGCATTTACGTACTACTACTACAACATTGCTTTTAATTGATCTTTTATTTTTTATTTTTGTTATTCATGTCCTCACTGTATTGCATTACTGCTTGTTCTTAATGTTGTTGCCTTGCTTTTCTTTTATTCTCCATTTTTCTGTAAAGCACTTTGTCATGAAAGGTGCTATACAAATAAAGTTTTATTATTATTATTACCAGTAAGACGCGCAAACGCGGGAAGCGAACGCAGCTCGTACATATTTGGGTTTTTTTAAGATTTATTTTTAAGTTATTATTTTTTTAAGTTAAGTTTTTAACTTAGCCATAACCATATAAGGAGTCCCCAAAGCAGCTATACGTCCAAATATGGAGTGTGTTGCATAAATCACAAACAAATCACTCAGCTCCATATATGGGCAGTTGGGCACAAAGGTGGGACACACACACAGACAGACACACACACACACACACACACACACAGACAGACATGATCTGCTAGGTCTCATAGTAAGTGCTCACTGCTTTCGCAATTATTACTACTACTACTACTACTACGGAAATGGTGGCAATGGTGGCCTAACTGTTAACTCGTGCCATAAACGTCTATTTACGTTCAATTAAATCCAATGCTTTTGTGCCATAGTCGTATACAATATACATTTTATATCACGTTATATTGTCATTTGTTTTGCCCTGGCCCGGTTGCTATACGTAATGCCTTGCTCCACCCCGCCCGGCCTGCATGGGTTGTGCGCGTGCACCATTCACTTATGCCAAAGTGTTTTAAATGGACTCTCACCAGTGGTTGGTTGGTGAGTTCATGTATATGCCAATGGTTCCCAAAGTGGGGTCCGGGGACTCCTAGGGGTCCTTGAGGGAGTTCCAGCTAAATGATA
>NC_137870.1:19780685-19823185 GCF_963924005.1 Protomyctophum bolini | reverse complement strand
CAGCAGGGAATCGAACCCCATCCCAGTAAACCAGGAGCTCCATGCCTGTGCCAAAGTGCTTTGTTTGCGACGCAACGCAAAAACCTACCCTTGTAGGAGCCCTACCCTACCAGCAGCAAAGAATACAAAAACAGATACTTACCCAGTTACCATGAACCATCACGTTCTTCTGCAGATGACAGGCAGTGTCCACAAGTTAGGTGAAATGAGGTGAAATGACAGAACCGGCCGAAATTGTGGCAGTCGACGCAAAAGACGCAACGCAAACGAGTGCAACAGCAGGCAGCCCGACACGACGCAACCGCAGGAAGCCGGAACGCAAACGCAAACGAGAGCAACACCATCAGTAGGCTACCTTGCAGAACCACACCAGCGACAGCAAAGGACAATAAACAAGTTTGTACTCACTGCGCAGCAAGTAGCTCTTCCCAGCAGCAGCTATAGTGTACAGTTCCTACCTCAATGTCTTGTGCAGGGAGGGGGGGCATCGGTCTGGGACACTTCACATGGGCTCCAGGGTAGGGTGGGGGTCCTCGGAAGCCTAAATTGGTGGGGCCCACGGACATGGCTCGTCTCAGGGTCCAGGGCTTGGTGCTGCCTCCTACACCACTGGTGCAGTGACTCTTCATATTCTGGAATTACATGAAGAGAAAAGATAAGTGTCATTAGTGTTATGTAGACCTACATACATTAGAAACACATGTGGCTGTATAGCCTTGTCAGCCCCCACAACCCATATTTTATAATATATATAATTATATATTATAATAGAATACATCAATATTAATTATTAAACCAAAAGTTCAAACATAAATCATAAATCAAATGCTTTCAAAATAAACAAACAGTTAACCAGTTGATCCAAGTTAAGACACCAAGCCTATATGACTCACCGAAGAGTAACCAAAGGTTGTCACAGTGGACAGGACCATGCTGCTGTCAAACATTTCGGCCATCTTGCATAGGTGGGAGTGGGAGTGGGGAGTGTAGGAACTGATGTCACCTTTATACTGCCTTGATTGACAGTTGACATGGGTTGCCATTTGCGGGTTGCCATGTTGGCTGGGTTACATTTACATTGCCAAGACAAAAAGCAACAATACAATCAAAACTAAATGTATGTATGTATATTTGAATTGAAAGTCAGAATATTCAATAAATCAGTGTCACACACACACACACGCACATGCGCGCGCACACACACACACACACACACACACACACACACACACACACACACACACACACACACACACACTGTGAGAGTGTCGAGCAGCCAAGGCAACAAATGAATGGAGACCAGTCCAGGGGCACCTTCAATAAGGCTTTATTTTTTCATCACTTGTGTGTGTGTGTGTGTGTGTGTGTGTGTGTGTGTGTGTGTGTGTGTGTGTGTGTGAAAAAAAAGAAAAAGGCCAACTGTAGTGTAGATGTGGATTTGGTTGGATTTGTGTTTGCACTGGTATACACCAGGATGATAGTAATCCTGACAGTTGGCATGGTGCCACATCTTTATTAGCATGGAAAAGAATGAGGGCGCAGGGCTGAGTGTATCAACTTTGTATCACACACAAAACACGGACACCAAATTGAGCATGCATTCATGCCAAAAGGATAACCTTATCTTCTGGGCTGTTTTTTAATCGTTTAATATTACCTTGTGGCAGTGTTTATGGATGACATGACATTTCAAGAGACACATCTGAAATCACAGAAAACACAACTGTCAGTGAAACTAATCACTTAAAGGGCCACTTCACCCCTCTTGCAACCACTCTCTCTAGGTCGTCCTCAGACGAGCCCTCCATCGTCGTTTCCAGTCATCTCGGTTCTCCATACATCCGGCCAGTTCGTTGGTACTTTGCACTCCTGCATCGCGCTTGAGTACATCCACGTATGTTAGCGCGGTGTCCTGCTAGTCTCATTCTCCTGGCTGCTATTTTCTGGCTCACCCTCGGTAGTCCCTCATACAGAGTCATGTTAGTGACATGTACAGTCTTGCTGATGTTAAGTACTGCACGCAGCATTCTGGTGTAGCACCCGTCAAGGGACTTCTCCAGGGTTGGCTTCAGGGTCCAGCATTCACTGCCGTATAGGAGAACAGACTCCACTGTTGCGTAGAAGAAGCTGAGTTTGATTTGTCGGGGGAGATTGGAGTTCCAAACACTGTTCATGCCATTCAGGGCCCTCCATGCAAGTGCCTTCCTCACTTTCAGATCTTGCTCGGTTGAGTTGACCCATGAGCCCAGGTACTTGAAGTCCTTGACTTCCTTCAGCACCGTGCCTCCTGCTGTTGTGAGAGGTGGATGTTCCGGTGAGATGTTGTAGGTGATGACCTCAGTTTTCTTGGCATTTAGCCTAAGGCCAACTTTGGCACACTCCAGCTCCACACTGTTCAGGAGTTCCTGAGCTTGTTCCACGCTGTCGGAGAGCAGGCCGATGTCATCCGCATAGTCCAGATCTGTCAGGACTACCTTGGGATGTCGTCTTGACCTCCTTGGAGTTAGGGTGAAGCCAAGATCCTGCTCTCGTCCATTGATGGCTTTCCTGAGCGCATAGTCCAGGACTATGATGAAGAGGAAAGGGGCTAGGGTATCCCCCTGCATCCCCACAGCTTATTTTAATGATGTTTAGGACAGATTACACACATACATATTATATAACTTTAGTTACAAATGATTCATGAATAGTTGACTACTTACTAATTATTTACTAATAACGTATAAATGACGTTTAAACATAGTTAGTTAAACATTTACGCATGTTAACAAACAGTCTGTTCATGATTATTACTCATCTACAAACTGCTTATAAATGTTTATAAATGCTTTATAACAGGTTGTTATTGTAAAGTACTACCTGTTCGGTGGAGAGTCACCTTTGGGGGCGGACGTGACCGGATATTGAAAGAAGCAGAAGAAAAGGTGCCGCCCTGCAGAAGGGCCAAGAATAAGTTGAATAGGGTTACACTGATTTTGGTGTCTATCACATTTTGCTGGGGACCCCTGGACTCCCTATCAAGGGACCCGGACCTCACTTTGAGAACCATTGCTGTATTGCAATATAAAATAATAAGCTTTAGAGAGCAACTGATGGTGGCATGCAGTGTGTGAATGTCTCCCCAGTCCCCACACATGCAGGCTGTATGTCTGCATGCCAGGCAGTCGCACATTTGCTGGGCATGCATATAGTTGCTAACAGATGGAGAACCTTGATGAACAGCATGCTTGCCTTGAACCTGGAGAGGCCAAATCTGTATGTACAGTATGTGTTCTTGAATGCAGCTGAGAAACGTGGTGTGTGTGTGTGTGTGTGTGTGTGTGTGTGTGTGTGTGTGTGTGTGTGTGTGTGTGTGTGTGTGTGTGTGTGTGCGTGTGCGTGCGTGCGTGCGAGATTGAGTGAGAGAGAGAGTGCACACATAACCTCACGGAGTAGCAGATGGCTGCAACACAGCAGAAGGGAAAACTGTGATTATTACAGGATTAATCTCTGTGCCAGTATGGACACCAATAGCCGCCAACCTGTGCGGGAGAAAAACAAGACAAACTGCACATAAGAGCGGGGGGGTGGGGGACGGGGACGACTTATGAAGAGTGCTTCATACCTTCTACTCTCCCATCGCTTTTGAACCGTCCGTGTCAAGTTCTCTTTCACACGTTCTCATTCATATGTATTTATGCTCATTTGGGTTTTTTCTTCCACCCCTTTACCTTAGTGAGTTTTATTTTTAAATCACCTTTGATGAAATCACCTGGCAGTGGAACTCATTTAGAGTGCTGGTGAGAGTTGCAAAATCATCATTTTATTAAGCCTTATAATAACTGGTTTTGACACATAAGCTCACATAGGCTTAGATGAACAATCCAGATACGTGGCCTACATTATCTTGAGAAATATGGAAAAAAGAAAAAAAAAAACCTGGGAAGAATCGTCAGCGGAAAGTTTCTATGAACATATAAAAGAAAAATATTAATCCGCCAGCCCCTCCAACATCTGTCAATCGGAAATTACGTCACATGGCAACCAAGTCTATGGACTTTTTATATGTTTCTAAATGTGACGTCATATGGCAGTCAAGTCTATGGACACGTAATGTTGAGTGTAATGTTGAGTACGCTCTTTAATTTTTTTTTGGAGTAATAGTACAATATTTGCCTCTCCAGTAAAGTGAAAATACCTCAAAATTGTACTTAAGTACATTACATGTACTTAACACCACTTAACTTTACACCACTCATCTTTACACATATAGGCAGTTCTCAGGCAAGGGAACTGCCAAAGAAAATGTATGCAATCCAATTAAGATATCTGCTCATATAACTGCTTGGGATGTATAATAACACAATGCTGGCCCGTTTGCCTCAAGGGATAATATTATCATTAGTGAAGACATATAGCACATAACCACAACTCATAAACTACCCTCACACACTCACATGATTGTACAGTGCATGTAAATTAACTCTCTGCAGAGCATAATGTTGCGTGAACCACGCACGCACATGAACAGACACCATCATGTACAATTACACATGCACGCACGCACGCACGCACGTACGGTCACACACGCGGCACACACACACACACACACACACACACACACACACACACACACACACACACACACACACACACACACACACACAGTCATAGCACTAATATACTGTAAGTGTCTATAATGAGACACAGTAAAACAGACTGATTATGATAATCCAATGTTGTTTTTGTGCGGAACTTCATTATAGGCCACAGTTGAGCAGATAAGGCATTATTTTGCTGCATATGCACATAAAAAACACGAAGCTCTACTGGATGGAGCAGATCCCACATCAACAGCACATTACAGTAACAAACTAGACATACCAAATAAAGCAGGGATTATCTTTTTAGGAATGAACAATTAGGAGAAAATCCTGAAATACGCCCATGCGTATACCCTCTTATCGTCTCTGTCGGGTGGACACCTCATATGTCCAAAACTGTTACTTTTCAGTATTCAAATTCCAAAACCTCAAATGTATACAGATCTACAAGCTCAAAACACATAGCACCGCATTTTGAGTCTTGTGGATCAGCTATACTTTTGATACTTAATTGTGTGATGCTGTAGTAGGGTGTTCATTTACAAAAAATAAAATAAAACTAAAAAACACAAAACCTTAATATAACAATCGGTTTTGAGTGTTATCAACCCATATCAACCAGGTTACTTAACAATAACAAGCCCAATGAAATGGAGCCATAGGCTCTACTGGAGCAGAAACGTTGTTGTTGTCAGTCATTGTCCGACATGGCAACGTGGCCTTCCGACAATTACTAACCCTATTTGATGCATTTGATGGCCGCTTACAGCGGCCATCAAATGCATTACAATTAAATGGCTAAAACCAGCCCCACCAACATAATGTGGGTGGAAGAAATATGGGACATTAACCAGATGGAACAAATTACATGCCCTGAGGCATATATGTATAACATATTTAGTAAAAGATGGAGTCCTGTACTGCCTCTACTAATGAGGTAGCAGGTTTCGGAATCTCGAGTAACAATTCACCAAATACACTTCTCCCCAGACCTTCTGGTGCGTTCATATGCTTTCCTCTGTCTCCAGTCATGTCTGTTCTCAGTATTGTTCACTTCCCATTGTTGTCGACGCTCTGTTGTTTTTGTCTCGCTACTTGTATTTTATTTCCTTGTTTTATGGTGAATACTTGTAGTATTTTATGTCCTTGTTTTATTGTGAATAGCCTACTTGTAAATGTATGTGAAGTTGTTTGTGTGTATGAGTGTATAATATATATTCTGTGAAAGTATGCAACAGCTGAGGTTGTAAAAAAAGCAGTTGTAAGAAAAATGTATACTTTAATTCTGTGAAATTGCCTTAACTGAAATAAAAACATATTTGGCTAGTTCAACTTCTGCCTCTTCTGAGTTTGAGCGCAATGAGCATGCAGAAGAAGTGCACGTGTGCAAACGCGTGCATGTGCGCTCATGAATTTAATGTTTGTGTAGGACAATTCCATGTAATTTAAACAGTGTATCACGCACACAAGTGTTTGTGTGATTGTGTGCTCACAAGAGACTACAGATATCAGCATTTACCATGTACATGTATAACCTGTGCAGTACGTGCACAGCATGCAGTGCACATGTTGACACATGAGTTTGTGTCTGGTTGAAGAGCTTTAATGTAATGATAACACAATTAAATGCTTATGATTTCATCTTTATTGGGCCTGTAAAACGCAATGTCACCATGGCAAACGGCAGCAGTAAAGCTGAGCAGATGTGCAGACACAGTAGGTCGTTTGGCCTTACTTATTGTGTGGGTTGGAAAAAATGGTCGAGCGAGCTCCACTTTGCCATTGGCCGTGTTTACATGGACTCTACTTATATTCAGAATGACAGCTCAATCAGAATGAAAAAAGGCTCATGTAAACACACCAATTGGATGAGAATATTCCAATCTGACCAGTCCAGTCATCCGGATCAGAGGGAATGTTCATTCTATCTTCTATCTCTGACTGGAATTATTTCATTGTGAGCCCTGGGCATGTTCCTGATGGGGGTCTGGATGTTCCCTTTCCTGTCACAATGTGTCACCTTACTGTACCCTATCAAATAAAGGCAAAAAAAGCCATAACAAATATCTTGTGTATGTGAGCTTGTGTTCATCTGTATGAGTCTATAAAAGTGTTAAGTGGTTGTGTTGATTATCTATGTATCTTCAGACAATAAATAGTGCCAAATATCAAGCTATTGTCTTATTGGTCCTTAATGCAATTACACAATTTCTACATGGTTAATCAAATGAACTATGGAAATGGGAAGGAATACATCCATACTGCACAAAACCTTAGTTTCTGTGTTCCTGAAGGGGAAATTGATATGCAGTCATGATTTAGCATTACAACAGTTTGATATGACAATTGCAATGACATTCACAAGAACACATATGCATTAAAAAAATGCAAAATACATGCAACATTCGTCATGGATTAATGTAAAAAGCAACAAAACAAAACAACAAAAAAACAATATAAACCAACATGCCTGTGTGCACACTTACATAAATATGGATGTGCACACAAGCATACAGAACATAAACAGATAGATGCATACAAACATGTTCTGTATGTTAAGCGAGTGCTCTTTGTGAATGAGTCATACTATTTTTGTCTTTCTATTTAGATTTGTCCTGTAATCATGAGGAGTGTGCGGTGGCCATTTGCTGCTCTGCCTCTTCTACAGACTGAGCCATTGGCTTTAATCTCGCAGCGTCCCAGCATGCTCTAGTGCCCCAGCGGGGGTCCTTCACTTCTCCATGTTGCCTGACGATTCAAGGAGTGTGAGCTGCTTGTGGGCGTGCGTGTGTGTGGTATAGGTTTTGAGTGCCAGGATCAAATTAAACCAATGAATATTCCAGAGGGACCTTTTCAACTCTGGGGGCAATACAATGCACACATGCACGCACACACACACGCACGCACGTCACACACATGCACACACACACGCACGCACGCACGCACGCACGCACGCACGCACGCACGCACGCACGCACGCACGCACACAAACACACACACACACACACACACACACACACACACACACACACACACACACACACACACACACACACACACACACACACACACACACACACACACGCGCGCGCGCACGAACACAAAACGCACAAAGAGGAGCACTCCTGGAGCCCTTATGGCCTTATGGGGAGTAGCTTGGACAGCGTTAGCCAAATTAATTCTATGCAAGGATGTTTCTTAACTGAATTAGCCTGCAGGCAGCATGACCACTATGCACAGACACAGACTCTAAGCTCCCATCTGGCTAGGCCTTTACGTGAAAGCCTAAACACTTCCACTGGCTCCAGCTGTGAGTGCGTGAGTGCGTGCGTGCGTGTGTTATAGGGCTGCATGATATTATGGAATATTACTGATACACCTCTGGATCATTCAATTGTACAAACATTTTTAAAGCAGTATTTGGCTTTAATGAAAAAAAAAAAATGCAATTTCTATTCCAGAGCAAAAATGAATATGGCTATATATGTGTATGTTTATTGTGAAGTGATGTATGTTAATGTGCATTAAAGGTATATTCAGTGATATCACTTTTGTTGTGATAATCCTCCCTACTGTAGAGTGTGCTGACCATATAAGGAGTTCCTCCCTGTCCCCAGTTAACCCCTGGGGGTCAAAAAAAGTAGGTTTAGTTTTTGGCTAGGTGGCCCAGCCTTCATCCAATGAGGATAGAGAGGGGCCTTCCGCCAATCATGATCAAGCGGGGGCGGGCCTTGGTGTGTGTGCTGTTGGCCTGTCGCGTGCCCCCCCCCCCACTGTAGTGCGTGTACTGTATGTGCACATCTTGTTACTGGGGCGGACCGGGGGGTTTTCCAAATCACCCAAATCACTGAATGCTCCTTTAAGTTAAATTATTTGGTTCACACAAATAATATCAATAGATTATTATGGTGGTTGACTGGCTGTTACGTATAATATCACAAAGAGTATAACAAATGATAGGCTACAGTAAGTAGACACATCATTGGTCTTATTTAATCAGTGGTTGTCCTGGTCAGTTCCCAGGTGTGAAGTGTCACTGCATGAACCATGAACTGTGTGGCAGGACAGGGCTGATAAGATTATACATTCTCAGCAAACCTTTCTCACTCTTTCATCTCCCCCAACCCTTAGCCCAAGCTATATCAACATTAAAGCTGTGTGCGTGCGTGCGTGCACTAAATGCTCTCAGTATCCATCAGTAGCATCCTCTCCTCTCCTCTCCTCTCCTCTCCTCTCCTCTCCTCTCCTCTCCTCTCCTCTCCTCTCCTCTCCTCTCCTCTCCTCTCCTCTCCTCTCCTCTCCTCTCCTCTCCTCTCCTCTCCTCTCCTCTCCTCTCAACATAAATATTCATTCAGCTATGCCCCTACTAGATATATGAGATGCATTGGCCTCAGCCACCTGTCTTCATTAGTGTTATCACACTTGGCTTTCGCCAGTCAACCCGCTCTTCTCCTCTCCTCTCTCTTCTCTCCCTCGTGTCTCCCCTCTCCCACTCCTGGCGCAGACAAGGGGCTCAGTAACAAATTGCCGTAATAAAAGAGATTATAAAAGAGGGCTTCACATTTTAGAATATATATGCACCGGGGCTATATCTTTGAGAAAATAATGTGTTATTCTCTCTCCCTCTCTCCCTCTTATTTGGCATTTTGTTCTTCCTCTCTCGCTCCGTTCTTTCTACCTTACTGTCTCTCCACTGGCACCTCTCTCTGTAATCCCCAAACCCTCTTTCTCTATTTCTTGTCTCAAATTGCTGTGGGTCTGAATGTTGATGACATTCAGAGCTATTAGTGAGAGTGAGCCAAGAGCATGAAGGGATGGAGAAACAGAGAGATGGAGGGAGGGAGGGACGGAAGGAGGTGATGTTGGTTAGAGAGGGGTGCAGATATTTGCAAACAAATGTAATAACTAGCCTGCAGAATGGAATCAGTTTGCTAGAGCTTTGGAATTGCTAACCTCACTTGGGGAGTGAATGAGTGTACGGGGATATTGAAGCGAGAGAGTGAACAGAGGGGTTGGGGGTGTCTTGGGGGGGTAATAAATGTTGTATTAAAGGTGTGGAGAAATTTGAAATGTGTCACATCAATTTTAGCCCCGGCAATTATTTGCCTGTTTTGATAGACGCTGTGTGTGTGTGTGTGTGTGTGTGTGTGTGTGTGTGTGTGTGTGTGTGTGTGTGTGTGTGTGTGTGTGTGTGCGCGCGCGTGCATGCGTGCATGTGTGTGTGTGTGTGTGTGTGTGTGTGTGTGTGTGTGTGTGTGTGTGTGTGTGTGTGTGTGTGTGTGTGTGTGTGTGTGTGTGTGTGTGTGTGTGTGTGTGTGTGACTGTGTGTGTGCGCGTGTGTGTGCGTGTAAATTAAACATCTATGCAAAAACTTGGTTACATTTTCAGTGTTGTAAACCTGGAATCATTGGGTGTTTCTGGTTCTTACAACATGCAACCTCCTCCAGGCAACCCGACCAAGGCTGATCAGACCCCGGCTTGTGTCCAATTGGCATGCTGCAGCTCCTACTATCTCTTGTGAGACAGTCAATAGGGAAGATGGCTGATGAGATGTTGGTGACACTAAGAGGCTCCAGGCGCTCCGGGCTTGGCTCCTCCTTCATCTGTCCAGAAGTGCAGAATTCTTATGTGCATTGTGTCGGCGTATCCGCTGAACAGCACATATGTCAGCCTCGGCACCATACGAGGCTGATTTTAAACCCTCCTTGCAGTTACTTTTTGCCGTCTGTAGATTTTTTGGTTTGGGCTGCCAAAGATAAAGTAAAGAATAGGAAAAAAGCAAGACAAAGATACAGGAAAGAGAGACTGATTCAGGTACAAGTAATTCAACGGAGGTGATAATAGCATTCAACTTGTTAAAATTAGAACAAACATTGCAGAGAGCTAAATAGGAAAGGAAGAGGCTCATCAGTTACAATGCCTATAGTTCTAAATTAAGTAGACAAAACAGGAAAGGGCTCACACCAGTGTTGGTGAGGTGCTGATCTAAGGCAGTAAATAAGTAAAAATGATAAAAAGGCCGCACACACGTAGCCACGATGCTGTATATTTATTATTATCCAACGTTTCGACCTAGGAGGTCTTCTTCAGGGAATGAGTTCTAAATTAAGCCTCATTAGGAGTGTTTGATTCTTCAATTCATAATTGCGACCAAAGGTTGCAGATAACTATGAAACCTTGCGTTTTTGACAACTAACCCACTTTCCCTGTCACCTAACCCACTTTCACCGTCACCTAACCCACTTTCCCTGTCACCTAACCCACTTTCCCCCTCACCTAACCCACTTTCCCCGTCACTCACCCGCCCAGCAGTCTGACATCACCCAGGCGGATGCGTGCACACACCGATCTGCCCCAGCATTACGACCTAGTGCTGGTTGCCTATAGTGTTCTAAGCATACCCTTGAGCAGACCACTGTTGGGTCCTGTAGATTCTGGGGTATTTGTGATCGTTGTAATACCGTGAGCGTTGGTGGACATCTGAGGTTTGGAAGCTGAGAACTGTCTTTTATGCTGTGCAAGTCTGACCAGTGGCGCTGTCGTCTGCCCAGGGAACGCCAGAGGAGTACTACAATGATGGCACATGATTTCTGCACACTACAATGATGACACATGATTCCTGCACACTACAATGAACAAACAAAGGTCATCTGTTCCTCTGTGACAACTTGGCCAGTGCTCCAGGCAGCATGACTCATCTCCCTCCTGACTCCCAAGCTGTGGAATGACCTCCTTACATCAGTCAGGACTTCAGACTCACCCCCCATCTTCACCCATCTTCAGTCTAAGAACTAATTTCTTCAGACTCCATGCACCTCATCTCCAATGATTCACCTTTAATGTTTTTGATGGTACTTGTTGACTATTTATTTAGTAAGTGTGGGATGATAATGGTACCTCACGATGCGATATCTGTGGCGATATAAGGCCCTCCATAATGATAATATCACAATATATTCTATATATTGCGATATTGCAATATTCAATTGCAAGAGATTTCATCAACCATGATGAAGGTTTTTTGTTTCACAAACTGGCCAATACTAGGTACTCATGTATCTTGCCTCCTCCATACACTAAAACACTGACTGCAACTTTGCAACTTGTCCACAACTTGTCTGTTCACAGGGTAGCCTGGAGGACAAAAAAGAAAAAAAGTATTCGAAAAACGCTACAGTCGGTATATTGTTTTCTTGTTCAGATATAGATGGATATAATATTTGTGTGTGTGTTAACTATGACTATAACTATATCATTCACCATTTTCGTACTTGTTGTGTGAACCATTTTAGTTAAAACAAAAATGTATTCATAGTTACCCATTGTGACGAGTTTTCAACAATTTACGAAAATAGTCCAAAAATAAACACTGCAATGACCTACCTTTTGAACCAGTGATTTATTTTATCGTTTATTATTCAGATAGATGCTACGTTTGACGTCCTATCCTAATTAGTTTGAGGAACCTTTTTTATGAGCACTCCAATTACTCTGCCACTAATCCTGTAGTTGCTTTTCATGGTGCTTATACTCTTGTACTACCAGTAAAATGTGATGTACCAGGTACCAGGTACATCAAATTGTTGCAATGTCTCTCTACAATTTTCTAACATTGCATGTGTGCACGTGTGCATTCTAAATTCTAACTTTTCCACCCTGTGGTTATGAATCACATACTTTTCTGCAACATGGTGAAATGTGTCATGAGGTGGCATTTATTAAGACTAGTGCATAAGCTGGCTGGTGTAGTGGCTTACAGCTGTGTGTGAGTCTGCTCGACACAGTACAAGGAAGATCAAGTCTCACAGCCACGATTCATTCTGGCTCTCACCCTGTAATAAAAGTTTATTCAGACTGAATGAATTGGCTATGAATCAAAACCCTCCAGCTGGACAATCACTGACTGACTGCACGTTTGTGAAATATTTTCATGAATGTTACTGAAGCACTGAGAAAACTGTTGCGCCTTTCTTCGTCCTTTTTTTCTCTTTAAACTTGACTACGGTAGCGGTGGTCTCAAAAACATAAGGGAAACTTTGACAGGAAAAGACTCGCTCACCGTATAAACAAAGAAGTAAAACTCCTTAGACTTGAGACTTAGAAAAATAAAATGTATTTTATTTTAAGATGCTGTGCTCATGGTGCTCTGTGCTCATGGTGAGATTAAAAAGCAAAACGTTTTCGGTCCTCAGACCTTCGTCAGTGCTATGGTTTTTTACAGACAAAGAACTTGCTTTTAAACAGCTTCCAAACAATACAGCTCAGGTGCTGTGCATTACTAATTGGTGACATCACCTGATTGTGGGCGTGGACATTACAGAAGAGATAAATATACAAAATCAAAGTTATATATGAAACAAAAATATTGCATACATCACATGTTGACAGACTTATATAATTACTTTGAATGTTACTGTACATTCAGTGAGATGATACCAATATCAAATGTTTTAGTTTTTCTTTCTTTTGTTTTGCTGTGCGGCAGTATGCAGCAGAGGCAGTGGTTCACTGGATTCACTTCAGATGGTTCTATTGGTCGTTAAGGAATCTGGAGATTTGGAATGTATCCTGTTCATAATTACCCAGAATCCCCAGTAATTATCTCCTGGCCTGCTTAATGACTCCCTACCGTGTAAGCACGAATAAAGATGATTTTATTGGACGGAAATTGTGGACGTTTGATTGGTTGGGAGTGTGGATGATGTCGCCAGTCTGGTTAATTGCTGCTCTGAAATCATTTTAATAAGAACAGATGCCCTTGGTGGGTGGGTCTCTCTATTGCTCTGACTCTGCCGCACGCACGCACGCACGCACGCAGAGCAAGTGAGAGATTGAAATGTGCCCATTAATGAGATATTATTAGAGTGCCCTTTCTATCTAATCATTCTGACTAATTACATGCAATAGTGAGGAGGGGTTACTAAAAGGCAATTTACAGACTAGCAAAGGAGGTTTCTCTGGAGGCTTAGCATGACTTTCTGTCACCATAATAAACATCTATTCATGGTGTCTACATTAAACATGAATGTGGAACCTTTAGATTCACATTCGATTGTTTGATGGCTAATCAATTGATAGTTGTTGATAGTTTAGTAAGAGAGTGACTATGGTTCTACTAAAGATTAAAATGCTGCATGTGTGTTCTTTCTGTGCAATACATCCTTTCCTTTGGTGTTATAATGTGAGTGGCATGATTTCAGTTCATTAGATGTCATGGTGGAAATCTGCTTATACCTTTTCAGAAATATAGATTGATTTGGAGGTGTTGGATATTCAGTGAAAGCCCTATAACCCTTATCATTTTGTATTTGCTTTATTGCTTCCTCAGTCAGTGCAATAAATACAAAAATAAAAAACACTCAAATCTTCTCTACACACGTAGTGAGATGGATTCCGCTAAACAAAGACACTCAGCTCTGAATCAGAGAAACACTGGCAGACATTGATCATCAAATCAAGGTTTTCATGGCACAAACAACTCGGGAGTCGGAGCATTGCTTTAAGAGCAGCCATGCCGCTGCTTTGTCCAATATGCCCCCTAATTGGCAAGTGTCACTTTCAAAGTTTTCAAGTCGATAGAGACCTGTTGAGATTTGTCTGGCCCACTGCTTTTGCTCCTGTTCTAGCTGAAAGATCAGTAGACCGTTCATGGCGTGCCCCCGCTGGTAGCTTTGCCAGGAGAACGTCTAAATGACCTACTGTCAATGGATGTGCATGCGTGCGTGCGTGTGAGATAGTACATGTGTAGCCTACTGTATGTGTGAGAGTAGGCACTGTCATGGCTGACCTCTGCTGGTGAGTTTATTGATGTCATCAGATGACACCTCCTTTGTCAAGAGAGGTAAGAGAAAGAAATGGAGAGAAGAAAAATAAGACTGCAGGTTGTGTGAGTGATATAAAACGAAGAGAGTAAAAACGAGACCTGAGGCTTCCTTCTAGTCTTTGAGGTGTCTTTAATGGCCTTTTTTAGCACACCATGATGAGCGGAGCTGATCCTAACGCAATGTGAGAGGGACCTGCACACATTTCATTGTTTATCTGTTGCTTACATGGATACAGGGATAATGCTATTGGCCCATTATAGAGGTTTAAAAGGCAAAAAGACATGCACATCCTGAAGGAATTAAAATCTAAAATATGATGCTCCACTTGCTAAATGTATTTCAAGACACCAGCCACCAATGCATGCATGCAACATAGCCTACACATGCACGCACGCACATATTATTTTATTATTATTTTTATTTCATTGGATCCTTCCCCCCCAGTGTGTATGTGTGTGTGTTTGTGTTTGCGTGCGTGCGTGCGTGCATAGAAACAAATCCCAGTTAAATCCCAGTTAAGAGATCTAGACATGCCAGCTAAATGATGACATTTATCACATTACTGTATCAACTCAATAAGGACACGTGTGAACACTGTAGCCTACCATACACCCAGTGATCCATGTAGCCTGTTCTCATTCAGCAATGAAGACCATGCTTATTTGTCACTTGTAGACATTAACTATACTGTATATGTCATCCATCACAAAGACAAATGGTGAATGTATTGCAGTGTGCATGTGTGCGTGTGTTGGGCACTATGGGGTTAGTCATCTCTCTCGGGGTTAGTCATCTCTCTCTCTCTCTCTCTCTCTCTCTCTCTCTCTCTCTCTCTCTTTCTCTCGTATATCACCTTGGATGACATTGAAATATTGGTACACCATCCCACAAACCTTGGATGTATGTAGCTTTGCCTGTAGTTTCTCTCTTGTAATGGGCCGTTTAAACTATGTCGGTTTGATCAACCACAAACAGAGGGGACAGACTGAGCGTATGAACCTCATGTGATTTGTTACCCATGGCTGTCAGTATATGGAAACTGCCCCACTGGAAGGATGGTCTGGACTGCTATGCTATTACAGTTGTTCTCAAACCTTTTCATATCACTTACCCCCTAATTGATGTGTATTTGCTTCGAGAAGATGTATGAAGTGGTCAACATCAAAAGCTTAGGAGAGATCAATACAATTGCTCCAGTAAAAAGGCTTTTGTCAGAGGACAGCAGCACATCATTGGTGAATTCTAATAATTCACCAAAGGTGGAACAATGTGATCGAAAACCTAATTGGACTGGAGTTATTTTTTTGAAGTAGATGTCAGTAGATGTTTTATTAACTGAAAACACTGGTAGTGGTAGTACAAAAACTCCAACCTGGAACAGACTGTGTGACTGCAGTGGACAGAGTGTGGTGACATCTAGAGATTCAGAGCACGGCCGGAGAGACGGCAACCCCGGGTGGAGAGGATTGGCTCTTCTTCAAACCACTTCTTCCGTGGGAAAGAACACAAAAGACTGTGGTAAAACCTGCATGGAGGGTTTAAAAATCCATCAACGTATAGGATGGGATGTTTGCAATGACAACACACAGAAATCACTTTTGGTCAGATGGAGGATAGCCTCGGGACCAAGGGGGAAGAAAACCTGTCCAGGTCCAGAAGGAAAAGTGGAAGAGGAGTGGGAGTGAACCTATTTTGCTAACCAATAATTTGGTGAACGTCATGTCAGTGTTCTCCGCTGCGTTCTACTGGGCAGGGGAGGAGGAGGGGAACGGTGGGGTTGGTGAACCAATAGAAAGTTTTCATCGATTCCCAGCGCTATAGTCCTACCCCATTATGCCCAGAAAATCTCTTTCAGGCTAGACGGATGATGAGCCAGGCCTGGAGGCAAACCCACAGTGCCTAGAGCTTCCTATTGTCACCAACATCTGCTGCTAACATCTCACCAGCCATCCTAAGTCCCCAAGAGACGGTGGGGACAGTAGCATGCCACTTGGACACAGGCCGGGGTCTGATGGGCCTTGGTCGGGTTGCCTGGAGGAGGGTGTCTGTTGCAAGACCCAAAATACCCAGTGACTGTCTCCAGGCAACAACACTGATGATGTGTCCAATTTTTGCATCAGTAGATGTTTTACCTAATATTGAAGAGACTCAAATACTGTGAAAGCTGATTAAAGATACGTTTATCAAAGGTTCAGAATAATTGAAATGGGCTGGAAATCATTAGGATCAGTTGGGTCTAAAAAATGTCAATCATTCATCACACCAGAAATCACAATCAAAACAGAATATCAGGTCAACAGAAGTGTTGAGTAGCAATTTTATGAATGTCTTTAATGGCCATGTTCAACCCTAACCTTTAAGCCAAACATAGTCGATACATCAAGCTGACTACGCTTTGTGCAACAACAAGTTGTAGATCTGCCATTTTCGGGTTACAACACTGGCATGCAACTACTGTACAATACCATAACTCAACTGCAGACCCCCTAAAATATCTAAATCAGTGGTTCATCAAGCTTTTTAATTTCAAGGATCCCAATAACTCTCAGAGTTACTATGTGTAAGGGTTCAACCTGCATTTATTTTCCCATTGTAAGCCTAACTCTAAAATTATGGGACAATCAGCACAAAATGAATAGGGGTAAAGTGGCTACCCCCCTGGAGCCTACTTTTGCTACTGCATTTCTGCTCGTGTGTACGTTTGTGGTTTGTGCATACCTGGCATACCTTTTTTGTGTGTGCAAAAGTAATTAATATTGGCATCAAAATATACTTATAGTTAGTGTCCACCACTGTTTTTTTTGTCATGTCATTGAATCAACACATTATATTTACAACCACACTGCTTGACAAGCCTGTCTGTTTGGAATGGTCTCTCCCTCTTCTGTATTCAACGGTGTTGCCTTGCTTTCGCTTCACATTTGGTTTTGATACCTGACAAGACGTTGCGGATAAACATTTCCAGCTGTTTCCAGAAAAGCATCAGCCATTCTGTCCCGCCATGCTACACTGTGTTCCGGAGATTGATCGCCATCAATCGTCCGGCTGACAGCGCTGGAATTAAATCTCATTTAGCAGAGCTGACGATTTCAGCATGCCACGGTAAAGAGTGACAAATGAACGAGACGTAAAAAAGGAAGTGGGGGGAAAAAAAGAGAGGGACAAAGTATTTGGGAAACTGGCAGGTGACAGACGAGAAGGAAGAAAGGGCTCGACGAGTGGAGAAGGAGGATTAGAGAGAGATGGGTGGGGGTGGGAGATGGAGGGATAATTGAATAAGTATAGGGTTGTGTGAGTGAACCGACAGAAATGTATGGATTTAGGGGAGCCATTATGCACATGGCTGCTGAAGCATCCAAAGCACTAACGTTTAAACGGTTAAGTCCACCATGGTTATGCAGCCATGCTCAGAAGCCTCAATAAATTGGGTCCCCAGATGACAGTTTATGGACGCTTAAGACCTTTTTTTGTCCCCAATTTCTTTTCAATTGCCTAAGCTGTAATCCTGGGCGCTACTCTTCCTCTGCCAACCTCGGGAAAGCCCCGAACTGAGCGCATGAGCGCATGCTTTCAATGCATGAGGAGTGAGCAGGCCGGTTCTCATTACCTGACAGGGGGGATTTTCCCCGGTACGATATAACACGTTGAAGGTAACAGTTCTTTTCCCCTCAATCAGGGGAAACCATGACCATGGGGGATGCAGTAGACAAATCCACGGATGGGTGCCCTGGGCGGAGCCATAGCTGAGGTGTACCATTTAGCACAGCTTGACACCTCAGTATTGATTGCCTACACCTGCAGGGCCTACATGGCATCTCTCCACACATCCCTCTATAGAGACCAGGATTGCCGCATGTGAGGGTACTTACAGGGGACATGGGGAGAACATGCAAACTGCACACAGAAAGGCCCTTACACCAACCCCACCTAGAGAATGGGCTCTGATGACACACTCCCAGTGCCCACAGCTTCCCCAGCAGGAATCAAACCCGGGACCTTTTTGCAACCGTAGGTAGTTTACTAGTCCGCCACGCCTCGTGACACACTCCATATATGGCCACCTCCATATACAGTATGAAGATCACAACACTGACCTCATCAAACCCTGGATAGCCATACACAGAGAAGACTGGATCATCACCTAGATCTACATAATATGGAGCCAGCCAGCAACTCTGACCTCACAGACAACAGATGAATTCTTCTTCTTAACTGTGCCATATTAAGAAGATATGTTGTTACAGCAAGGTCGCTTCTCGCACTCAGGGCGTCTTACTGGTAGCTGTGAGGCGACCTTGCAACCAACTTTTAAGACCTTTGTAATTGAAAGATATTGTAACTGGTAAAGGGAGGCGCTGGGTATGGTATGTGCACTCCTACACCATGCATGCCTATGAGAGCATGTGGGGCCACAGACCAGGCAGTTTGAGGGTAACAGATGTTGATTTATTAAGATGGAAGTGATGATTTTAAATAATGCATCAGCTTGTGGCACAACTGTCAAGGTTCTCACAGTACCTCTCATAGAGGGCAAATGTGTCTGATGTTACCACCTGGGCCTATATAGGCCAGCCACAGGTGTGCCTAACTAGTAATCAGTATAGCCCCACCCACCACTAAAGGAGGAATGAGGTGATCAGCTCTGGTTCCACCCCACTCTCAGCCAGAGAGTGGTGGAGTTTTCTACAGTAATACCGAAAAGGAAAGGGAAGGGAAGGGAAGGGAAGGGAAGGGAAGGGAAGGGAAGGGAAGGGAAATTAAATGAAAATTACTGTCATGTGTAGGTGAGGTAAGGACCCAAATGCAGGACAGCCAGGCATGTAGTGTTCAAAACCATGAATTTGTGTTTTAATTCAGAAGACAGGTGAACATGAACAACTTGAAACAGGTGACAGGATACAATGACTCAACAAGGACTGACTGGGGAACAAGACTGATATACACATGAGGGTTGATTACAAAATGAGACACAGCTGGAGCAAACAAACATAGAACCAAGAAAACTAGACCAGGGAACAATACAGAAATACAAGACCTAGACAGTTAGACTGTACAATGAATGACAAAAGTCTGTGACTGTGACACATTACTGATTCAAATACAAGAAAGAGGCAAACATTGTGAAAATAACCGATCTACAAGCTCATAACGGCGTTTAAATATAATTCTTTTTTGAGGTCATAGTCTGAAATCAGTGAAAAGGTTGAGAACCAATGTCTTAGATCACCTTTCTCATAAAACCATGGATATTAATAGAAGGTAAAAAAATACTAAATACTTTTTGAGCATATCGCTCAGCGTATTTTCAACTCAACAACAGCAGGACATGGCCATTGTTCAGCACCATCTGTAGCGATACCATTAGTTTGTAACAAACTTCAGAACCCATCATTTGTGCGCATTAATGTTATCGCCTTCAAACTAGACGCCTCAAACAATATAAGAATCAACGACTAGGCCATCCATATTTCACCATATTTCCATGACATTTTATAATGATCTCTTCTTGGTTTCTGTAAGGTTTATGTCCAAGTAATTTTCATTTACTGTATAATACAACATCTGAAATCCTCCTTTTACATTATGAGGTTAGTATTTTAGGGCTTAGTTCTAAAGCATTCTGTCAAACCAATGGTACTTTGGAACAATGGGCTGAATAATGGCATGGCACCCTGCTGATCATCGACATACTAATGCATGTCTTATTAACACCATGAAAACATCCTCATAAGAATGTTGCTCTCTCTCTCTGTCTCTCTCTCTCTCTCTCTCTCTCTCTCTCTCTCTCTCTCTCCAGACGTAAAAAGCCAGATGTCAGCATGCCAATACACTGACACTTAAATGCTATGACAACATGCCACCTTAACACTCACCTCTGGATTCCATGTCAGTCACATAATAAGGTGTCACAGGTAAAGTGAAAGATGGCACTTGAACTTCCCACATGAGCCCCTGGTAAGCTAGGGAATGAGTCGCTGTGCCTCCATTCTCCTTTACTTTCCGTAGGATTTAGTTCAAATGACACCATGTCTGCCACAGGAATGACTCCAGCCCCGCTGACAGCCCAGCCAACAGGAAAGGAAATTGACAAATAAAAGCAAAGAGGATGGGGGCGGGTGTGGGGGTGAGGGTGGAGTGGCAGGAGAGTAGGAGGGGTGGGGGGTGGAGGTGAGATATATGAGAGAGGTGTGGTAAACCACTTTTCTCGCCTCAAATCAAAAGCAGAGTGGTTTTCCTATCTGGCTGTTAGAGGTAAGATATGAACCAGGCTCTGCAGTATATGACAGGGTAATACACCTGGTGGTTGGCAGACACACACATACAAACCTGCCTATACACTAAGGCTGTACCCTAGTCCTGTTTTTAGGACTCGAACTTCGGCAGAATTTTTCGAGCGAACATCCGAACCATTCGTTTGTAATTAATTAAAAGAAAATAACCTGGGGGGGGGGGGTGCATACGGAGTTTACGGACACACAACGCGCACGCACACACACACACACGCACGCACACATGCACACATGCACACACACATGCACACAACCAAGAACAAAGTGTAACATCACACGTACAGTATAAAACCCACAGAAACACTTAACATTTCACAAATTCAAAAAGAGCAAAAATGGCAGAAAGTTCAAAACCAGATGACACGTTTTGATATAATTGTTCATAAATATATATAAATATAAATGTTCCTATACTGTATGTAGAGATACAAGGTTTCTGCCGGACAGGAGTGATAAGCACAATGGTGTGAATAGTGTAGACACACTGACACACTGATGTATGTAAAGAAAATAGACCCACGGGCATAGAATAGTAGGAAACCCAACAGACCCATGCAGTCCCAGCATTGCAGGAGGGCAGACCTGGACACAGGCACACACAGGAAGCCCTGAGTGGTAGCTGCAGGTGGTGACAGTACTCAAGTCTTAAGTGCTACTGCAAGCTCTCACAGGGATGACTGAAGACTGCTCACTGCTGGGGATTCTGACCCAATGCTGTACTACATTTTGTGACATTCATTCATGTGTTTCTGCGAATGCAGACACACACACACCCACACACACCCACGTGTGTGTGCGTGTGTGTGTGTGTGTGTGTGTGTGTGTGTGTGTGTGTGTGTGTGTGTGTGTGTGCGTGCACATGCAAGGGTGGCAGCTCGCAGGTGAAGCGCAGGGAAATCCAATGTTTTTTTTAATAAAATATTAACAACCACACCTGTTGTAACTACCACCGTTAATGTATTAGGTGCATATTTGAGAAGCATTTATAATTGTGTGTGTGCGTGCGCGCATGCGTGCGTCTGCGATCACGTGCACATGTACAGTGTGCGTGTACATTTGTATATCATGCGTGTGTTTGTATGAGTGTATGCGCTGCATATCTCCGCCAGGGGCTCCAGCAGAGAGCTATACTGTAAGGGTCCAGGAGAACCAGTTCATGCAGGAAGTAAAATATTTGACGGAGTCTTGATTCATGTCCCCTGAGTCGTACTCATATATAGGAAGGAGAGCAGGAAAGTGCTGAGTGTGTGAAAAAGATAAGAGTGGAGAAAAGGAGAGCTGGAAGAAGTATGGCCATGACATTCTCTGCCACCGATGCCTACTGCAGACTTTAATGTCATATTGGACTATATATCGCCCAACTCCCTGTTTTCTCTGCCTCCTAACCCTTAGCCTTATATAGTATCATGTAATGTTACTTTGGAAGAATGGAAAACAATGTTCAATACTGAATACAATATTCAAGATTTGAGTAAAGTAACGTATACCAAGCCCATGCACTTTTCCACTGCATGGAGAGAGAGAGAGGTTGTGTGAAAACAGAGTCGTGGGTGCTTGGGGAATGGGGGTTCGTCAGCTGTTCAGCAGTGTGTCATGGGGAATGGGGGGGTTGGAGGCTGTTCAGCAGTGTGTCATGGGGAATGGGGGGGTTGGAGGCTGTTCAGCAGTGCGTCATGGGGAATGGGGGGGTCAGCAGTGTTCAGCAGTGCGTCATGGGGAATGGGGGGGTCGGAGACTGTTCAGCAGTGCGTCATCATTTGGTAGACAGCAGATGGGGCTCAGTGTTAAGCAGGCAACGTGCAACTGGGAAGACAAGAGGAAAGAACTTAAAAAGCCATGAGGTGATGAGGATGGATGGTGGATGGAGGTGGATGGTGGAGGCCAGGGTTTGGTTGTAATCATTAAGCCAGAGATGAGAGTCTGAGGACTTTAGAGCAGCACCCCCCCCCCTCTCTTAGTTGCTCTCAATGCTACCTTCTACTTTTTAGGGAGTCATCTGCCAAATTGGATCAATAAGTAATTAACACTTTGGCTCCCTGCTGCCAAGGTTTCTATGTCTGTCTCCTTCTCTCTGTCTTTCTCTCTCTATCTCTCTCTCTCTCTCTCTCTCTCTCTCTCTCTGTGTCTCTCTCTCACACACACGCACACACAAAGAGACACACTCACAAAGACACACACACACACACACACACACACACACACACACACACACACACACACACACACACACACACACACACACACACACACACACACACACACAGTTTCTGTCTCCCTCTGCCGTCCTACACTCATGAGTGCACGTACTCGCCAAAGCTCCACAACGATGCACAAAAAAAAGAGCCAAAGGGGAGCGAGTCAGCGACCGAGAGGAAAGGAAAGAGGGGAATAAAGAATGAAAGAAAGTAATGTGAGTATTGATCTCTTTTGGCCTCAAAGACACTCTCCGTTCCATCCCAATAGCCTACTCTCACACCTCCTTCTTCCATGTCCTTCTGCCTCACTGCAGGTTTCACCCTAGTTGGGTCAATCGACTACAAAATATTGAAACCGACGTTTAATAACCAACTTACAACTGAAAAATCTCAGACTCAGGTTTTATATTATTATGATATTGATAAATTGATTAGTCTGCTTAACCACTTACGGTAAACCTGTTTCAGGTCCTTTCTGCAGGGAGCGGGTGACGCAGGCGTTCGCACGCCAGATCAACGATAGGTCTGCTCCAGGTCTGCTCATGAGGAGAGATCACCACAATCCAGGTTTTTAAGATTTGTTTTGGGCTTTTCTGCCTTCTTTGTACCTTCTTTGGTACAAGTGAATAATGACAGGAGAGACGGGGGAGACAAGCATCAAAGTTCGTCATGAACGGGACTCGAACACGCGATGCACTGTCAGGCCAGAGCCTATATGTGGCATGCGCCTGGACCACTATAGAGCGTCGCAGTCCCTCCCCCTTTCAGAACGACGAGTGGCCCAGGAAATGAATCGCAATGCATTTCTCCCATAGGCTTTTCTTAAAGTATTTATTTAAAGACAGTTACGCCGTGGACAAAGCCAACTCGGATCGTGACAAATCATGACAATGAACACTATATTTTGGGCCGATCAAATAATTTATAAGAAGAAAAACAAAACAAATAGTGTTGTCTCCTGCCTTTATTTTCTTCTTTCTAATGATGACTGCGACGCTCTAGGCACGAAACGAGCACACGCACGGCAATTTCATGGGACCGCGCCCACGAATATACGCTTGCGTAATCGCCCCTCCACTTCTCATGTGTGTGCAATAAACACACACTAAATGACTAGGCGTGTCAGTCGCTCCCCGTCTGAAAGGACCTTTATTCTGTACTATACCTTTAGTCCTATAATATTGTCCTTAAGTGTATATATAATGCACAGTACATGCAGTGGCTGCTATGCTCACACACCTCATGTGCATCTATTTCTCAGGTACCATGTTTTTTTTTTTAACTAAGAGACCCTTTGGTTGTGCAGTTTTTTAGCAAAAGCTTGTAAATATTTAAGACTCACACAGAAGAAAATCCTTTACCTGTACTTTTTGTGGTAAAAGCGCTCAAACGTTCTTTCTTTTCCAGCCTTGATCTCCTTACTCTCTCTTAATTCTATCCCTTTTTGACAAAATGACACTGCATAAAAAAACATTTTACATGTGACAATAAAGCTGATTCTGATTTATGTCGCATACAAAAATAGTGAAAATAGCCATACTACATAAGCTCACGTTCGCGATGTGTTGTGAGCTTGTAGATCTTAAAATAAAAACAGTTACAATATATATCGCCCAGCCCTATTTCACCTTGGCCCTGCATGCCTCTCCCTCTTGCCCTGTTTCACCTTAGCCCTGCCTCTCCCTCCTCCCCTGCAGCCTTCCTTCCTGCTGGCCTGTCATCATTTGCCACCTGTTGATCGTCAGCTAGCTGAGGCCACCTGATGCTAAAGCTGCCCTCTATCTGTCTGCCCCAGCAGATTGTGTACATCTTGCCAGTGCTATGCTATTATCCATTATGTGCGTGTGCATACTGATATCTTTGTCAGATCATGTTTCACTGATGTTTGGCCTGACAGCGTGTTGCGTGTTTGAGTCCCATTCATGACGACCTTTGCTGCATGTCTCTCCCCCTCTTTCCTGTCTATCTTCACGGGTGCAGTACTTAGTTTAAACAGTTTTTGGTTTAGACTAGTCATTGGTTAGACCTGCAGTCATTATAGTCCTACAACTACAACCTATCTCAAACCCTCACCCTAAACCTAACCTCCCACGGGGCAGCACACCTAAACCTAACCTTAACCCATGTGTAACCAATGACTAGTCTAAACTAAGTATGCACCCCATCTTCACTTGATACTATCAATAAAGGCAGAAAAGCCTAAAACAAATCTTAAAAAGTGTCCCTAAATGAGCTTTACAGTAGGCTAACTCATTTACAATTCCAGGGTCAGCAGTACGAATGTACTGTATGTTCCGTTTTATGTTTGATCCTGCAGATGCGCATGCTTAAAGTGAATCGAGTGGCAAATCAACAGGCAAAGTGAGTTTAACATTGTTTAATGTTGCAATCACATAGGACTTTTCTGTTTGGAATGCATGGGGTGTCAAGACCAGAAAGTATTTTTTTGCCACTCAGTAGGTGTTCCTGCATAACTTCCGGGTTTGATGATGATGTCACGCACATACCCTCTATAAGATAGAGCATCCAAACAGAAACAAACTTCTTCATTGATTGGTGATTTGATATCACAGCATGTCTGATCTGAGTCACTGAGCGCTATGAGCCTACGCCCTATGATTGAAGACCAAGATGTTCGTAAACTTCAAAAATCCACACTAAAATCACACTAATGTGACTGACCTCTTTCGCCATGTGACGGATGTTGCGCTCACCGCTCAACCCTCCTGATTGGCTGTGCTGACTCCACCACAACACGGTTTCACTCATGCAGCTGGCATTAACACTTTGCAATAGAAATATCCATTGTGTAGCTGATCTCTCATGCAAATCTTTGTTCCTAAACAAAGTCCAAAAGGAGATGTGGTGCTAATATATTATAATTATGTAAGTCTGATATACAATTGACAGTTTAGCCTAGGCATTTAGCACATATCAATGATACCTGCTGATGATCTTATCCAGAGTGACTTACAAGTGCAAAATCAGAATAAGCAGAGTAAGCATGAGCTCTATAGTCAATACACAATTAGTCACAGAAGTAGAGAATAATGTCCTCACAAGTAAATTATATCAGTACAATGATGCATGCGTGCGTGCCTGCGTGAGAGAGAGAGAGAGAGAGAGAGAGAGAGAGAGAGAGAGAGAGAGAGAGATAGAGAGAGAGAGATTGTTTGACACTGTGTACGTGAAGGATAGGAAGAGAAGAAACAGAGACAGAGGAAAGTAAATAATCATGGGGATTAGAGGGGGAGGAAAGAGGTGAAAGCAAGGTGAGAGAAGCGCTGAAGAAAAGGGAGAAGCGCTCACATGGGACACAAAGAGAGGGGGAGTGTAGGTACACCGTGAGATGGAGAGAATGACAACGGCAGAGGGAGGGATGGCAGCCAGAGATTGCTTCAGAGATAACAACAGCCCAGGGCCAAGTAAAGGGTTTGATGGGAGAGGGCTCAGCACAGACTCCCGTCATCAATCCTATTGGCTAATCAGATGTATGGCTGAATTATTGATGTGCGGTCTTCATCAATAATAGCGCTGCTGCATTTGCGCCTCAGACAAATGGAGGGAGAGGGAGATCTCAGCAGTGGCTTGGCTAAAGCAAATACAGAGACACCGGCATGCACGCACGTCGCATGCACGGCGTTGCAAGCACGCACGTTGCACGCACACACACACACACACACACACACACACACACACACACACACACACACACACACACACACACACACACACACACACACACACACACACACACACACACACACACACACACACACACCTTTCATCCAAAAATGTACAGTGGAAACCATACATTTTTCAGACAGTATATATTTATAATATTTATTTGAACTATTGGCCATCTCTTCTGTGCTCCATTCCGTTGCACGCATCCACAATCAGAGTTTTTCTCAAAGAGTGTCACATTAACTTCTCCAATTCCAAAGCAGGAGGAAGGAAATATTATATGCAGTTGATTGTCTGCATTTTGAGTATTTACTCTTCTCTGTTAAGCTGGAATCACAAAGATCCAGCTTAACTTCCTGACCCTCCACTAAACGATCACTATATCCCTACTTCTACCATTTCTCTTGGGTCCCCCCCCCCCCCTCTCTCTCTCTCTCTCCCCCCCCCCCCCCCCCCCCCCCTTCTCCATCACTCCAAAGAGAAGTTGAATCTAAATTAATGAATATCATTAGAGCCTCTTAAATGGCCGGGCCATACTACTAACCCCTCGCTGCTTATCTCTTGCAGCACATGGGTCTCAGACAGAAAAAAAAAACCTTTCTGGGAGATACAGAGAGAAAAAGAAAGAAAAAAAGGGGCAAACGGCAGTACAATTCCCCCCCCCCTCATATGGAAATGTTCTCTCTTTCTTTCAGCGGGGGAGCGAGGAGCAGCATAATGAGTTTTGTGCTTAACGAGGGCGGTCTAATGCCTGCTGACACATTCAACTGCAGTCTGCAGTCTGTTCTCTACTGTCCTACAGTCTGTTCTCTACTGTCCTACAGTCTGTTCTCTACTGTCCTACAGTCTGTTCTCTACTGTCCTACAGTCTGTTCTCTATTGTCCTACAGTCTGTTCTCTACTGTCCTACAGTCTGTTCTCTACTGTCCTACAGTCTGTTCTCTACTGTCCTACAGTCTGTTCTCTACTGTCCTACAGTCTGTTCTCTATACTGTCCTACAGTCTGTTCTCTACTGTCCTACAGTCTGTTCTCTACTGTCCTACAGTCTGTTCTCTACTGTCCTACAGTCTGTTCTCTACTGTCCTACAGTCTGTTCTCTACTGTCCTACAGTCTGTTCTCTATACTGTCCTACAGTCTGTTCTCTATACTGTCCTACAGTCTGTTCTCTACTGTCCTACAGTCTGTTCTCTACTGTCCTACAGTCTGTTCTCTACTGTCCTACAGTCTGTTCTCTACTGTCCTACCGTCTGTTCTCTACTGTCCTACAGTCTGTTCTCTACTGTCCTACAGTCTGTTCTCTACTGTCCTACAGTCTGTTCTCTACTGTCCTACAGTCTGTTCTCTACTGTCCTACAGTCTGTTCTCTACTGTCCTACAGTCTGTTCTCTACTGTCCTACAGTCTGTTCTCTACTGTCCTACAGTCTCTACTGTCCTACAGTCTGTTCTCTACTGTCCTACAGTCTCTACTGTCCTACAGTCTGTTCTCTACTGTCCTACAGTCTGTTCTCTACTGTCCTACAGTCTGTTCTCTACTGTCCTACAGTCTTTTCTCTACTGTCCTACAGTCTGTTCTCTACTGTCCTACAGTCTGTTCTCTACTGTCCTACAGTCTCTACTGTCCTACAGTCTGTTCTCTACTGTCCTACAGTCTCTACTGTCCTACAGTCTCTACTGTCCTACAGTCTGTTCTCTACTGTCCTACAGTCTGTTCTCTACTGTCCTACAGTCTGTTCTCTACTGTCCTACAGTCTGTTCTCTATTGTCCTACAGTCTGTTCTCTACTGTCCTCTACTGTCCTACAGTCTGTTCTCTACTGTCCTACAGTCTCTACTGTCCTACAGTCTGTTCTCTACTGTCCTACAGTCTGTTCTCTACTGTCCTACAGTCTGTTCTCTACTGTCCTACAGTCTTTTCTCTACTGTCCTACAGTCTGTTCTCTACTGTCCTACAGTCTCTTCTCTACTGTCCTACAGTCTCTACTGTCCTACAGTCTGTTCTCTACTGTCATACAGTCTCTACTGTCCTACAGTCTCTACTGTCCTACAGTCTGTTCTCTACTGTCCTACAGTCTGTTCTCTACTGTCCTACAGTCTGTTCTCTACTGTCCTACAGTCTGTTCTCTACTGTCCTACAGTCTGTTCTCTACTGTCCTACAGTCTGTTCTCTACTGTCCTACAGTCTGTTCTCTACTGTCCTACAATCTCTACTGTCCTACAGTCTGTTCTCTACTGTCCTACAGTCTGTTCTCTACTGTCCTACAGTCTGTTCTCTACTGTCCTACAGTCTGTTCTCTACTGTCCTACAGTCTGTTCTCTACTGTCCTACAGTCTGTTCTCTACTGTCCTACAGTCTCTACTGTCCTACAGTCTGTTCTCTACTGTCCTACAGTCTGTTCTCTACTGTCCTACAGTCTGTTCTCTTTTAGGCAACACAAACCACCCAGCCAGTGAATCGCCACTTCATATTGTCTGAATGTGGAGGACATTCACGCACACACGCACGCACGCACGCGCGCGCACACACACACACACACACACACACACACACACACACACACACACACACACACACACACACACACACACACACACACACACACACACACTCTGATCCGGTTCCAGCCTTAATTTCAGGTTGATTAAAGGAGGCTTTCAGTGTATGCTTGTAGCACTTTTTGGGGACTCTCACTTGCCATTTTTCAGCTTGCCAAACAAGACTTGATTTGGCAATCTCGTGCAGGGCACACATGGACAGTCCATCTGAAAGGGACTGTGCTGAGGAACTCCGTGTCATGTATTCTGTCCTCCCACTTGCTCTTTAGCAGTTCCCTCAGACAGCCTCAGATGGAGACGCTTCAATGTCCTGGCTAGCATGGCACTGGAAGACCCAATGGTCATAATACAACATTGTCTCCTGTTTGATACCAGTCTTTCCTCATACAGATCCATCTAGACTTCCATGTCCTGCTCTAGCCTTGACAATCCTGACGTCAACAGTAGGCTATACACAGTATGAGACACATCCAAGGTAAGTATACTTTTTCCCCCCTTTTTTTCTTTTTCCATTTCTCCCCCTTTTTTTCCCCCACCTGCATTTGATAGTATGGAGCTGTCTCTGTCTCTGTGGTTGCCGATTGCCTTTCTTCTTGTAGAGAAGGATTATAGAGGCATCCTTAAACTCCTAGGGAAGGGATTCTATCCGCAGAGACCGGAAGAGGTCGGTCAGTTTCTTGACTAAAACAAGGCCCTTTCTGCTGGGGTGCCATGGGACCCTGGAGCCTTGCCTGATGAGAGGAGGCTTATGACTTTCCTTGTTTCCACAATGTAAAGTGAAACAGCAGGGGACTGCTTTATTTCAACTTGAGGGCGTCTCACAATTGCCTCCTAATTCATGCATGAGGGCTGTCGAGGACTGAGTTTAAGTGTTAAGCCCACCTTGCAAGTATTGTACCCTTCTCTGCGTTGTGGACCACATCATCACAAGCATGTGTTATTACTGTCAGTGTAGAACACACACACACACACACACACACACACACACACACACACACACACACACACACACACACACACACACACACACACACACACACACACACACACACACACACACACACACACATATTAATAGTCAATGTTGACAGAATTCCCACTATTCCAAATGCCTCCACAGGGAATTTGACTGGTCATATAACATAGTGTGGGCAACACAAATCAGCATTCAATTATTCATGACGTTCTGTTGCATCCTATTTTCCAGTTATGAGACCCACAGGACTGGATCAGGGAACACGTGTGATACTACAGCTCATCTGATTCATCATAGTTTTAGATGTGCTGTTGTACAGCTCTTCTGATTGGTTATAGTTTTAGATGTGATGTTGTGCAGCTCAACAGATTTGATTCAGACACTCTGGATACAACATGTTTCAGTGTATTTGCATGTGTTTCCAAGTGAAGCAAAGGGTTTAAGGTTTTAAGAAGATTTTTCTGTTCCAAGCAATGGCATGCTGAAAAATGTAACAGTAAATGCAGTAGTGAAAACCTGCATAAATACGACTGTGTTAAACCTGTTTGACATACAGAGACCCATGTAACATTATAATTATACCGGAGATTAAACACAATAAATGTACAGTTTTAAGAATGACAGTATGATGAAATATACTTAAATGGATTAAAGACTTTTACTCTGTCAGTCATCTTGTTCTTGTGGTTTAATTGCATTTTCGTACACAATCTCTGCTTTTCATGATCTATTAGTGTACCCGTAAGTGCATGTTCTTGATGAGAATATGGGCTTTAGCAATTAAGGATAATCTTACATACTGTAGCGGCAAAGACACGGTACACTCAGTACATGTCAATGTACGTGTACCGATACTTCAAAGACACGGTACACTCAGTACATTTCAATGTACGTGTACCGATACTTAAGTTTCCATACAGCAGCAGGCTGACCTCCTGTGATGGTGGCTATACTGCCACCATTATGCTTGTTTAGCTCGTAGCCTGCCCTATACTGCTTGGTTGCATGCTTATCTGAGGTGCTCAGATACTGTGTGCATTTGTCCATTCCTTCTTCAATGTGGTGTTTGTGCGTGCGTGCGTGCGTACGTGCGTGCGCATGTGTGTGCGTGCTTGCTTGGATAAGTGCGTATGCATGTGATCAATGGACCCTGCCTGTGCCTCCACTCCACTCTCTGGTAATTAGGGCGATGCCAGTAGTGTGAAATGTGACTACATGTGTAAAAGATCAAACAGTGTCTCAGAGTCTCTGCAGACCTGAGTAAAGCAGCCAGTGCTGGAAAAGGTCAGCCCCTCTGTTGTGATGCCAGTTAATGACAATTCATTTTTTCCTTCATGTCATCTGTGTGTTCCTCGCTGTCCATGATTAAGTGATTAAGATGTGATTAAGATGATTAAGATGGGGGATAAAATGCAGCTAGAGTAGAAACGAAGGGAAAAAAATAAAGATACAAAGAAAGGGACAGAGAGATAAGTACCTACTGTCTACAACATGGACTTTGAAAGTGATTGGGGTGGTATTGAGGGAGAGATCATAGAGGGGGCTGTGGACGAGGAGATTGTCATTTGAATGACAGATTTCACAATGTTGATAACTATGCTTTTGTCCAAGCATATCTTTTTTTAACTTTGCCTTTCAAATTAATGCACTAAGGTCACTTAATAATAATAAGGGTAATAATAATTAAAAGGGCGACCATCTCTAAGGCATCTAGAAGTCTTATATATCCCTTTGGGTGGTGGGTGAAGATCCCAGGCGTGGAAAATGCTAACACATCAGTGATAGGTTACTAGGTTGCCACACACACACACACACACACACACACACACACACACACACACACACACACACACACACACACACACACACACACACACACACACACACACACACACACACACACACACTGAGTCACTCACACACTCATGATGAGGCATCAAGTGACTGCGTGTGATTGGCCTAACGTTTAGGAGGAGCCAGGCTGCTGATTGGCTCCTGTGATGGCCTCAGCTATAAAAAGCTGTGTGGAATCAGCATTGTGATGTATTCTTCCTCGTGTGTGTTTGGTCTGGCTGTAGCAAGGAGTTACACACCGTCTGTCTGTAGCAAGAACTTAAGAAGGTAACTACATGTTAAACTTAAACCTTTAGCCTTGTTTTAAATGATTCAGTTTGGGTAACTTGATCTGTGAATGAATGCCACTGAGATGTGGAGTTATGTTATTTGGTTCCATTTGTACACTGAGAGCTGTAAGGGTCCATTTGGTTAAACATCCTAACACTTCATCTTCAATATAAAATTGGTATTGTCACAAACGCACAATACAATGTTGGGCTTAAAGGGTAAGACCACTTTTTTGAGGTTTGGGTTGTGTAGTTACTTTGCCATGATGCAACTCCAAATGTGAACAAGAAATAAATAATAACTGCTCCAGTGATTAGAAATTGATAATTCAGAATATGCTCCTCATTGACTTACATTGTAGCTAAAACAGCTCTCAAAGTCACTCTCCCCCTCACGTCTTGTTTTACGGCACGTTGCAAAAATCAAAATGGCGGCTCGATATTGTCACTCTTGGAATATTTTGGACAGAAAGTAGCTCATAACATCTCTACGGGGGATTTTTATGAAAAACAAGCTCAGCAGATTGAAAGAGGATAATTCAAGCTTGGACTGCAGCTGCAATGTTGGTGAGTTTAACGTCATTTAAGACAAGCAGATCACAGATGAATAGGAAGTGGATGGAGGGTATTGCAACTCTAGATTCAGCCCATTGTAAAAAAATCTAGAGTTGCAAATTGCGGCTATAAAAATGTAAGCTTGGGGGAGGGATGTTAAGTTGTAAAATATGGGTTGTGGGGGCTGACAAGGCTATACAGCCACATGTGATGTAGGCCTATACATAACACTAATGACACTTATCTTTTCTCTTCATGTAATTCCAGAATATTGTAACGTGGGAACAACTGCCATTCTATGACCTTTGCTGACGGATGGTGTGGCCTTGGTGGAGGAAGGAGAAGTGTTCATCGGGGGCGGTCCAGTGCCAAACTGGGTTGCTGGGAGTCTTGGTGGAGCCGTGGAGAGCTCTCCATCATCCGCCTAGCTGGTTGGTGGGATCCCTGAGGCCAGTGAGCTACAGATATTGGATCCTGCTGTGAACCTACCTGTCCCTGCACAAGACATTAAGGTAGGAACTGTACGCTATAGCTGCTGCTGTGAACCTACCCATCCTGCTGTGAACCTACAGTACCTGTCCCTGCACAAGACATTAAGGTAGGAACTGTACGCTATAGCTGCTGCTGTGAACGTACCCATCCTGCTGTGAACCTACCCGTCCTGCATCCTGCTGTGAACCTACTTGTCCCTGCACAAGACATTAAGGTAGGAACTGTATGTTATAGCTGCTGCTGTGAACCTACCCGTCCTGCACCCTGCTGTGAATCTACCTGTCCTGCATCCTGCTGTGAACCTACCCGTCCTGCTGTGAACCTACCCAGCCTGCTGTGAGTATCTGTTTTTGTATTCTTTGCGGCTGGTAGGGTAGGGCTGGTAGGGTAGGTTTTTGCCTTATAGCTGCTGCTGTGAACCTACCCGTCCTGCATCCTGCTGTGAACCTACCCAGCCTGCATCCTGCTGTGAACCTACCCGTCCTGCTGTGAACCTACCCAGCCTGCATCCTGCTGTGAACTTACCCATCCTGCATCCTGCTGTGAACCTACCCATCCTGCATCCTGCTGTGAACCTACCCGTCCTGCTGTGAACCTACCCAGCCTGCATCCTGCTGTGAACTTACCCATCCTGCATCCTGCTGTGAACCTTCCCATCCTGCATCCTGCTGTGAACCTACCCATCCTGCATCCTGCTGTGAACCTACCCGTCCCGGCACAAGACATTAAGGTAGGAACTGTACGCTATAGCTATGTGATGTATTCTCATGCTTTTGTTCTTGCTTAATGTAAGTCGCTTTGGAAGAGCGTCTGCTAAATGCCTAAATTGTAGCTGCTGCTGTGAACCTACCCAGCCTGCATCCTGCTGTGAACCTACCTGTCCCTGCACAAGACATTAAGGTAGGAACTGTACGTTATAGCTGCTGCTGTGAACCTACCCGTCCTGCATCCTGCTGTGAACCTACCCATCCTGCTGTGAACCTACCCAGCCTGCATCCTGCTGTGAATCTACCTGTCCCAGCACAAGACATTAAGGTAGGAACTGTACGCTATAGCTATGTAATGTATTCTCATGCTTTTGTTTTATTCTCACGCTATAGCTGCTGCTGTGAACCTACCCTGCTGTGAACCTACCCAGCCTGCTGTGAACCCAGCCTGCATCCTGCTGTGAACCTACCCAGCCTGCATCCTGCTGTGAACATACCTGTCCCTGCACAAGACCTTAAGGTAGGAACTGTACGTTATAGCTGCTGCTGTGAACCTACCCAGCCTGCATCCTGCTGTGAACCTACCCATCCTGCTGTGAACCTACCCTACCTGTCCCAGCACAAGACATTAAGGTAGGAACTGTACGCTATAGCTATGTAATGTATTCTCATGCTTTTGTTTTATTCTCATGCTATAGCTGCTGCTGTGAACCTACCCAGCCTGCATCCTGCTGTGAACCTACCTGTCCCTGCACAATACATTAAGGTAGGAACTGTACGTTATAGCTGCTGCTGTGAACCTACCCGTCCTGCATCCTGCTGTGAACCTACCTGTCCTGCTGTGAGTATCTGTTTTTGTATTCTTTGCGGCTGGTAGGGTATGGCTGGTAGAGTAGGGTATAGGGTAGGTTTTTGCGTTGCGTCGCAAACAAAGCACTTTGGCACAGGCATGGAGCTCCTGGTTTACTGGGATGGGGTTCGATTCCCTGCTGCGCCCTGCTGATTACATTTAATCTGTTAAACAGGCATCCTTTTGCACAATAGAGCGTCGCAGTCCCTCCCCCTTTCAGAACGACGAGTGGCCCAGGAAATTATTCTCCATTCATTTTCTCCATAGGCATTTCAAAACGTATTTATTTAAAGACCTTTAAGCGTCGTACGAAGCCAACTCTTGTCATGACAACACACACAATATTTTGGACCAAACAAAAAGGAAGAACAAAATGTATTGTAACCTGCCGTTTTTTCTAATTCAATTGTTTGGCCCGAAAAATTGTGTTTGTCATGATTGGTCACGACAAGAGTTGGCTTTGTCCGCCGCGTAAACGTCTTTAAATAAATACTGTCTGAGGAAAATGAACTGGGATTTCTTTTCCGGGTCTCTCGAGGGGGCGGGACTGCGACGCTCTATGATTGCTCAAAGGTATCAAGGAGGAGCTTGGCGCTGGCGTGTTATTTGATTGCAATTCTGGGCGATGCAAACCGGGAACCTTAAAAACCTTTGCTACGTACCTATATCCCATTGCCTATAAACTTGTATGCGTTGGAGACTGCTGTGAGACTGTTTCACCCCTACTCAATTATTATATTTGTCTCCCCTTCATCTCCTCTCATCTTCCCCCTCTTTTCTTGTCAATAAGAAGTATAGAGCAGAGATGTGGTTATAGTGACATGAGGATAGATGTAGTCCTATGGGGAAACTCCCATACAGCCAATGCTAGATTCACACTCACACACACACACACACACACACACACACACACACACACACACACACACACACACAGTGAGAGAGGCCCAGAGGGAAGTGAGAAGTGAATCTGTGAGCTGATGGGACTCCTCAGCACAGCGGCAAAATCAATTTGACTGCTGCTCTGAACAGGAGCGAAGGGGAGAGAGTTGGAAAGAATACAGAAGCAAAGGATCGGGTGGGCAGAGGCCTGAAAGAAAACATTAAAAGAGCAAGAGACAGAGGAAGATAATGAGGAGCAGAGAGAGAGACACTGCATCCACACTGGCGTCATGAAGGTGCCAAAAGCCGCGAGCGGCAGGCGTCTCTTTACTGTTTTTTAGTCAACTGGTGGATGGAAAAGGAAGGTCGCGCACTTGCCTCGGGGGCAAGTGTCTCTGGTTTTCTGGCCGACGTGTGGGTAGAGCTTCATTTCCATCCACCAGCTGTCTAAAAACCAGGAAGAGACGCCTGCCACGAGTGGATTTTTGCCACGCCTTGACGCCCATATGCGCTTACACACAGAGAGAGAGAGAGAGAGAGATGAAGGCTGGGATTTGGATGGAAAGATCTACCGAGACACAGACATATCATGGTCATGCACAATCTAAAATGCTTAGTGACCTAATGTTTACTCAGAGTTATGAATAGAGAGGCCTATAAATTAAAATAACAGAACAGCAGTGTCCTGCATATATAAGTGAGTATTTCAGATGGAAATAAAACAATGTCCAATAAAATGGGATTTTGGTTCAAACGTGTGCAGAGCGATAATACAACACAGCGTTCACTCTATCTTATTAGTGCAGTGAACTTTGCAGAAAAGATACTCTATGGGGTAGTAGCGCTTTTAATTTGATCAATGTAAGTTGTAAGTGTATAGAAACAATAAATATGCTAATAAAGAGTTCATTTGAAAACCTCATCAATACCAGAAACTCGATCTGCCTTTTTAAATAAAGCTAAGTTTTCAACTAGTAATAATGATGAAATTATTTAGTATAGACTTTTGCCTTGAGCTGCACCATACCTGTCTCCCTAACTAACACAATAGATTTACTGCAATAGCACTCGAGCTAATTAGCCGCATAGGTAATCAGCTAATTGCTACAAGAGAGACAATGATGAGCCTTATTGTGTTGTCAACAGGTACTGGCTGGCTTCCAGCCAGCTTCAGTGGCTTTGGCGTTGGTTGAATATAGCATTGATCGATGTGATTTTCTTTATACTGTATAGTCAGCCTGCAAAAAAAAGAGAAAAAAATGCTTCCACTGGCATTCTTCCTGCACGCTCTGGTATTATTTTAGGCCTGCTTCCCAGTGGTGTGCAATCTTTGTTGAGCTGCACTTAATGAGATGTGAGATAGAAAGGTGATTCTGTAGATATTGCAGGTTTATTGTATTGGTATAGTATGCTTAGAAGTTGTGTCACTGAATGAGTGTGCATGCACATACACATGCTGTATGTGTAGAACATACAGTATGTCAGTGTTTCTAAACGTGGGGTCTGGGGACCTCAAGGGTCCTTGATAGGGTTCCAAGGGATCCCAGCAAATTGAGGAACAGTTTACATTATCAAATGACACGTTCCATCACAATGTGACATGTGAGCTTGTAGATCAGCTATGAATTATTCTCATTCATTTATTTTGAATTTTTGTCATAATTTCTGTTAGGCATTAAGTAAGTAAGTAGCCTAGGAAACGAACGTTCCCAAAGCCATTTCTGTAACTTAAGGTGGCTTGATGTACAAGTACATTGCATGGACATGACTGTCACAGCCTGAGACAGTGGGACTAATCCCCAATCCAACCCTTAATGCTGAGTGCCAAGTGGAGAGTCATTGCCTCCCATTTGTATATTTTGTACCATGCTCAGGGCGAACACTATACAATTTACAATTTAGGCATTAGCAGATGCACTTAATCCAGAGCGATGTAAGCAAGAACAACACAAGTTAATACATCAAATACATACTGTACATAGAAATAGTCATCGAGGATCATATTGTAAACTGTGACCACAAGGCCACCTGGCACTAAATATCTTCAAATGGAGGTCCGTGGACAATTAAATATTAATTTGGGGTCCTTGACATAAAAATGTTTAAGAACCACTTCTGTAGGTGACCCTAAATATACTGTACTGTTTGTGTCAAACCATGGCTCATACTGGGAATGCACAGAGCTATAATGCATCGGCGCTATGCAGTTGAGTATATCACCTGGGGAACGCCACTAGAGAGGCCAATGCATGTTATTGCCGGATGGTCTAGAATAATGAGACAAGGTGGGAATGCATTTTAAATTGTGTGCATCCTCTAAAATTCACAGTGGCTTCACCACTGTCCGCACATGTCCTGTGTGTGTGTGTGTGTGTGTGTGTGTGTGTGTGTGTGTGTGCGTGCGCGCGCATGCGTGCATATATAGATAGATAGATAGATAGATACTGTAGGTAGAGTATGCAGATCATGTAAAGATCATGACCTTGCTTTTCTTTTCATTCAAAAAATAATTCAGGCTTTGATTTCCGCAAGACAGTCCAGCAGTGGTTTCAATGCGTTAGCGACATCTCTTTTCAGAGGTAGCCTATAAATAAAGTTGGGAGTCATCCGCATACAAATGGAAGGAGATGGCAGTGATGCTGTAGCTGAGGAGCCACCACAGCTGACTGAGAACCAGTCTAAGACCCTTGATGCCAATTAACACAGTGCTCGATATGACACATTTAGTTTTGTAATTTGAATTATTATGAGTTAATAGTGATGACATTTTACTTTACATGATTAAGTAAAAGTCATCCCATCCCTGGAAACTTCCATTGTGTCACTCTTACAACATTTCAGTATTGTTCTGTGTGATTTTGAAATTGCATCATTTGACAATGTGCAGCATGTTTCCTATATCTGCTTTGTCACTTTGTAATGTTTCTTCTCTTGCAGCAAGTTTCCATTTATTTAGCTTCTTGCGTGTGTTGGGCATCATGTGTGAATACATAGAGCGTTTCTATTGTTGTACAGTATTTGCTTCCATTTATGAAGAGTGGACCTTGGACCATCATAAGGTCTGAAACCAGAGAGAGAAATTGGCTGTGGTGTATCTTTATATCATGATTACTATGGTGTTTTCTTATCAAAACTGGATCTTTGCAATATATTTGATTAGTTTTATATTCAAATGCAAATAGACCATAGCAATTATAGAAGCCATTATAGACAACTCTTAGGGGCGAATTGGCCGAATAACAGTGGCGAAGCAAGCAAGCACAAAACTGTACCTGTACAATAGCTATACATCTTGGTATACATGTAGCTGCACCGAATGAAATTATCAGCAGTGCATCGCCCCTCTCACTGCAGATTGCAGAATGATGACACATCATACCTCAACACTTCATATGAATCATCATTATGAATGTGTCTATTTGCCATGTGTTTCTGTGTGCCTGTGTGTCGGTATATTTATTATCAGTATTTTGGCAACTATCTGTACACAGACACATGTGTTCCTGCCTAGCGCCCCCTTGCCATCCTCATCCTCCTGCATGCTCATTGTGTTATGATGGCAGCTTCATCCAAAATGGAACTACTTATTTTGTCATGCCTGCTCTGTCATGCCTGCTCTGACAGCCTCAGCCAAGAGGCTGCTATTTTTAAAAAGAAGTGGGCTTGCTAATAATCGCACAGTCAGACCCAGGCATGCACGCACGCACGCACGCACGCACACAAAGCCATGTTTGCAAAAACTAAAGATAGGTGTGGATCGAAAGTAAAAAACTGCCACATTAATACATGCCTGTTCCCTGCATACATGTACACTATTGACTACACGATAAAGACACACATGCAACACACGCACGCACGCATGCACGCTTCAGGAATTGTTTTTTTTACACCCATTCTCTCTCTCTCTCTCTCTCTCTCTCTCTCTCCCTCAGTGTGACTATAGCTACTCTCCTATGTTTATAGCTGTCTATGAATAGCATTACCATCCGTCACCCGTGTGCAGGACAGGAACCATTCCTGATCTAATGTAGCATAAGATGTTACCATATGGGGGGAATAAGAACGAGGCATACGAATAAAATACACTATCTCAGAGTGTGTTGTGTGTGTGTGTGTGTGTGTGTGTGTGTGTGTGTGTGTGTGTGTGAGAGAGAGAGAGAGAGAGAGATAGAGAGAGAGAGAGAGATACCTCAGTCTGTAAATCCATTTTCTCTGCACCTTTATCTTTCTCACCCGTTCATTGCTATCTCACCTTTACTCCTGTTTTGAAGTACAGTATCACTCTCTCGCTCACTCCCTTTATCTGTGTAGATCACATACTCCCTCACCCACTCTCGCTCTCTCTCTCTGTCCATATCTCCCACTCTCCCGACTAACCCCTTTGGAGACTGCATGCCTTCCTATACCTCTCTCATCTCCTGCGTCTGCTACGATATAAGAGCTATTCACATCTGTTTTAGACGAGAAGGGAGGAGGGTCTGCAATACTTCTGTAGTAGGTTTCTCCCCATACTCAATCTATATGACACTCAAACTTTGTTATGTCAAGGACCCCCAAATTAAGACTTGTACCCCCATCTGAAAATATTGTATGCGAGAGAAGGTTGTGTTGTTAAAATGTTATTTTTTAAACATATAAAAAGTTCGCAAAATAGCACATCTACAAGCTCACAACATGTCGCATAACACACATGTGACAAAGTGTGAGCTTGTCGATAGGTAGATAGACTTTTTGGTTAACTAAACGGATCTGGATTTGAAATGAACTTATTTTGCTGGGGACCTCTGGGGGTTCCTAGACCCCACTTTGAGAAGCACTGCTCTATGACTCACCAGGCCTGAACAACTAAAGTGTCTGAGACAACGTTGCTGTTTTTTGGCACTATAATAAAATTGAATTGACCACCAGCTCATCCCTCTGTCCTCATCTCCCTCCTCCTCCTCTTCCTCTTGTCCCGTCTCTTCAATATGACAGATCGGTATAGATTGCCTGTTGGAGAAATGTAGCCTAATTAGAGTCTTCTACTGGCATCATGCTAAAGTATGGCTATTGACCGATGAGGTCAAATGCATTAGCTATTGTGTCAGCGAACGCCCCATTTATATCCCACATCTAAACACGGGAGCAATTAGATAGATTAAGGCTGCAGAGGAGTAGCGTTCACCAGAGCTCATGGCTGCTACCTCGGGGTTGAGCGGATTTCATTCAAAGGGTTGCCAAGTGATTCATTTTCATGCAGTGACACGAGGTGGATGGGGAACCATTCATGGATTCATTTCCATGCAGTGACACGAGGTGGATGGGGAACCATTCATGGATTTTGAGGTTATGCATGTGTGCGTGGCCAGACACATACAAATATATAATGGGTCACTGTATGGAGCAATTCTTGGCCTTTCTTTGGTCGACTCATGAAAACAGTGTTGGCTTTTTGACCCAGAGTCCGTGGTTGGGGTGGCTCGCATCTCTGATGAATTTGTAGGCTTTGCTGACTTGGATGGAGGGGAGGTTTCATCTGCTGATGTGTTCGGCTGTCCACAATCCAATACCAAGCAGAAAAGCCACTATAGATAGTCTCGGTGGTGCATCTGTGGAAATCCTGCAAAACCTTGGTGCCTTTGCCGGCCTTCTTTAGTTGCCTGAGAAAATAGAGGCATTATTCATACCTTCTTCACCACCTGTTCGCTCCAGGTTAGGTCCTCAGTGATGTGCACCCCCAGGAATTTGACCTCACTGACCCTCTGTCCTCTCCACTGCCCTACCGCTGGTGTGTGTGTGTGTGTGTGTGTGTGTGTGTGTGTGTGTGTGTGTGTGTGTGTGTGTGTGTGTGTGTGTGTGTGTGTGTGTGTGTGTGTGTGTGTGTGTGTGTGTGTGTGTGTGTGTGTGTGTGTGTGTGCGTGTGTGTGTGTTCATTGATGTCGACTATTGACGTCACTGATACCATTAGTGATACCGGCAGGTGCCACTTTTACACTACAAAGGCCTGCTCTGTGCTGTGACATTGAAAATGGCTGTCTGGGTCATATGGAATATGTTCCCCATCTATGGAAAATCCACGTCTATGTTGGACTCTCTCTCTCTCTCTCTCTGTCTTGCGCTCTTTCTCTCTGTTGGAGTGACATTGACCCAGGCTGCTTATCCCTTGATCACCAACAGTTTCATTTGTCTCAATTAGTAGCGACAGCTTTTGCTTTTCTCATGTCCACTTCAATTAGTCGGTCTTGCAATGTTGCACACGGGACACGTGCGCGCACGCACGCACACATGCCAAGCACACGCACGCACGCACGCACGCACGCACGCACGCACGCACGCACGCACGCACGCACGCACGCACGCACGCACGCACGCACACACACACACACACACACACACACAGTACACACGTCTTTGTGAAATACACTGTGTATGTTTTTGTGTTTTAGTATAGTGGACTGTATGTGATATGTAGGTTGTGGAAGAAGTGGACTTATCTCTTTCCTATAGCTAGCTGACAATAAGCCTACATATAGTATATACTGTACTTTGTTGTAGGCCTACATCAAATAGCCAAAAATAGCCAATCTAGAAGCTCACCAAGTTTCACATGTGATGTGTAGCTTGTATATCTGCAGAATGTTCACCTACATGAAATGCCCCGAATGCTGCTAGGGTTCATGTGTATGGTCAGGCCTATCCCTTATATTCCTGTGAGGAATGTGCCTGTATGTTACTGTAATCTCAGCTAAATCACCTCAATCACTTATGGCTTAGCGAGACTATTTGCTATTGGCCCTGTATC
>NC_137870.1:19770685-19775685 GCF_963924005.1 Protomyctophum bolini | reverse complement strand
CTCTCCTCACAGTTCTCCCCAACATCAAGAGTATAATCTACATGTGGTTATGCATATCGTCACTGTCGGGTGGAAACCTTATGTCTGTTCCTTTTTCTCCAAACATTCAAAAAGTGAAAACAGCTGATTTTTACAAGCTCACGAGCTTGTAGATCTTCCATTTTCACTAGTGTTGTTCGACACTGTTTGTGTTGATTTAGGGCTTGTTGAAAAGTTGAAATATGGAGACTGCCCAGCATCAACGATATTCCATATAGCCAGTTAGTTTTGTTTCTGAACAGCATAACTCATTAACTATGTATTATGAATGCACAGTTTTATTTGATCATAACAGACAGACAAACAAAAAACAACAAACACACAGACAGCTACTGTATTCCCACCTCATCAGCCCGACTCCCCCCTCCACCAAAAAACATGCTTTCCAGGCTCTTCTTCAGTAATGTGTGTGTGTGCTCATTATTAGTTTCATGACAGCCGAGAAGAAAGTGCTCGGTTTTTTATTTATTTTTTTGCGTAGCAAAGCTCATTATAGAGCTTGCCTGGCCACGGCTGCAACACTGCGCGTCAACACCCATCGAGGGCCATCGCGATGCTCTGGCCTGAACAGGATGTGGCTGGGATGGTGGACGTTCCTTTTAGTAAATTATCATCAAAATCAGACCTGAGGATGTTGCTGCTGACCGTAACACCTGGAGTCAGTTGTGCCTCGATGGGACCCATATTCTGGAAAGGCTCATATACTGCTTGCCAGGCCACCGCTGCAACACTGGCCTGAACAGGCTTTGGCTGGAATGGTGGCCGCCCTTGATGTCCTAAGTATATAATATTTATTAGCGATTGGATCGCTGGTTCTGGACAAGCAGATCTCCATATCTATTAACTAACCATCTATCTGACTAACTCGAGGACAGTCACTCCCTCGGGTCCTCGCTGATACATGTGCTGGGTTTGCACACACACAAAGATTTAGCACATTTAGTAGGATGAGCTATCAAAGTAAAATAATAATAATAAAAACGTGATTGTCATCAGTGAGACATTTTATGGCTTCAGTGAACACGACACGCAATACCCTACACCAAACCCTAACCTAACCGCACACGGAAGCCACGGGTGAGTCTTAACCAGCCATGCATGGTCGGAACCACGGGTGAGTATTAATCGGCAACACATGTGTCTTACATACATCTCTATACATCATCAGCGTTAGCAGCAAGAAAATAAACTTGTGCACGAATGATGTACAATGGGGGATGCTCAGAATTAGGGGCAATTAGGGGGATGATTTAGTATCAGATTTATAGAACATAGCTTTACATTGAGAATTCCTATGTTTTCTTTGTAGTCCATTATTGCCTCCCTTGGTAAAAGTGAAGGTCTAAAGGAGAAAGATACGGAAGAACACAAACGTAATAACCATTACAACACAGCCAATGTTCTCCTTGGGTGGTTTCCAAGTTCATCTTAAGTTCATATAAATAAGCCTCATGTCATAGAGATCACAATCTCTCAAACTGCATTCATATTAATCATCGTCTTCAACTCATTCTTTCGGATGCTGATCGATTCAACATTTAAAAGCTTTATGCTTGGGAGCAGGGCTATATTTCTGATCTATGCTCCTCCTTAGCTACAGGGTGGTGGATGCTGGTGACAGTGTTCACAGATGGTATTATGTTTGTGATTGTGCTACGACAAGCAAATCAGTTGAGCCACCTTTTTTTCATCTGCTTGGGCTTGGGCTGCTTGCTGTTGCTGTTTCAGGACTAAAGCCATTATCTTCCTCCTCCTTGGGCGAAAAGAAACGTCCTCCATCTACCCGTGTTCGCTGCATGGCATGACGGTGGCGGGACTCATGTAGGTATCTCTTCCTTCCCTTGGTAACCCTGCCATCTGCCAGCAGCTTGGCACGGGCCAGTCGTCGTTTGAGGATGCGGTCATACTGCTTGGGGTTGACATACAGAGGTTCGTCGTCCATTCCACTTGTATTGCCCATGTTGCCAGAGACTGGTAGGGTTACAGACATAGTGTCTTGGCCACTGTTGGTGCTGTTGGTGTTGCTGCCACTGACCTGTACAATCTGGTCACTGGCCAGGTTGGTGATCATTCCCTGCTGGAGGGCGGTGCCGTCTGCTTTGGCGGGCTGGTAGACGATATGTGCATTAGCCATCTGGCCCCCATGCATGCTGATCTGCGGGCTTTGGTTCTGTCCAGCAGTGATGACTGTCTGGGGCTGCTGCTGAGTATTGATGTGCTGGGGATGCCCCTGCTGGCCATGGAGCTGCAGGGTCTGAGCGCCCTGCAGCTGGAACTGTCCTGGCTGCATCAGCTGGATCTGTTGGCTTGCGGGCACAAGGACCATGACACGTTGCCCAACCATCTGCGGTTGCCCCTGGACCAGATGCTGGGTATGTCCGTTAGTATGCATGATAGCCCCAGTTGTGGTTGTGGCAGTGCGGCACTGCTCCATAGCGAGTTAACGACACAATCCTTTTATTTCTCAGTTGGCACAATAGCAAGAAGGATTCATTGCATGCATGAAACCCAACTGTTAATATACTCTCAGTGATAGCGTACTTATAATTATCCACCACATCTTTAAAAATGATATCTATGCCATATATGTATGATGTTCAGCTGTCTCTGTGTGTCTGTCCTCAGTTGTTGCCTAAATATGGCGTTGACTGATGTCATAATACTAGCATCATAGCCAGGATCTTGTACTAGACTTAATATACTATATAACTGGTACTAGATTTGTTCATAACTCATTTGTACAGCATGATGTCATTATAGTGCAGTTTGATGTCACATAACAAAGCATTACATCACTTGATCTAATATTGCATGTCTCCAACACATCAATCATTGTCTTTCTACGTGTCTTTGTTAAAAGACAACGTCACCAATTTTCAACCTATCTTAGTATATTTGGCCTGCCTACTTACTCCGTGTCTCAGAGAAGGCCTCTGGACAATTCAGAAACCTGCCTACCAGTGACATCATTGATTGGGAATCCAAGCTTTCAATTCCTGGACAATTAGTGTGCTATAATGGAAGCCACTGTCCTCGTGTGAATAAAAATCTAATAAATATTCTTTAAAACAACTAAACATCTAACAATGATGTTACTGGTAGGCAGGTTGGTGCCGGGAAGTACCGTGGCTGCTGCCGCTGCCGGAGAATGCACTCACTTCTTCTGGAGTCACGGCCCTCCTATAAACACAAACTGAGTAGAAAAAAGATACAGTTTTATCACGAGCATTGGTGAGGAAAATTATATGAAGATGGGTTGAAAATGGGTGAAGTCGCCCTTTAATGTCGATATGAGCAGTTCAAAACTTTGATCGTTTCAACCAAATTAATTATCTCTTCAGGATCTACTGTTTGCTTCATTAAAATCTGGATATTTCCAGTAGTATTTTTGTGATGAAAAGTAAAGAGTTGATAGTTGAAGTTCCCAGTATATGGACTTTCAATTTATCATACCTTTTAATTAGCATAGCTTCACCAATTATTTTGGCAAATAAATCCCACAATTACTGCCTTAATTGCCTCTGGTTATCTGGCTCAGATTAAGTGTTCTACATCTACAAGTAGGCCATAAATGGCCTACTAGTGCGCAAGCAGAGCGCGCAAGTATACTGTCGACCGTTACAAACCTTACAGATCTGTCAAATCTCACAGAAAAGTGAAGATGGAAAAGTGCGGACGCAAATTGTGATTGGCCAGAATGAGATGATGTATGATAATAAGAGCGCACACGAGTGTGTTTTTGAGTGGTGCAACCACTCCAAGGAACAGCAATGTCAACTGGTGCTGCTGGCCTGCCGGCGCCACTGTGCCTAAACACAGTGATAAAATCACACCTGTGTGAAGTGAGGTGTGCTCTTTATCATCATATACATTATCACATTCCGGCCAATCACAATTGGCTATGGGTTGCTCAGCCAATCAAATCATCGCTATTGTGTATACACACAGACACACAAAGCTAGGCATAGGAGAAAATGGGCGCAGGGCAGGGCTGAGATAGGCCCTGGGAAAGTGTGATTGTGAAATGTTTGTGGTATAAAACTGCTTTCAAAAGACTGGTTATATCAGAGTGGTGATTGAGGCTCAAACCATTAGAAATAACTTTGAGGGACATAGATAATATGATATTAAATATTAAAAACAGTTTTAAAATGCATGTTATTTGCGCTTTACAGGTTTCATGACATTCATTTTCATTTATTTTTATTTTTCTTTTAGGTTTTATGACCACATTTACACCCACAAAACCTGAACATTCAGTGGATTTTCTGTGGTCTGGGATTTTTTCTGTGTCTGTCAAGGCTTTGGAGCTGCAATGAAAACAGACAAAACAGTGAAAACAGGAAAATCAGAGCACTTGTTTGAGCCAGAAAACCCCAGACCACAGAAAATAAAAAATAAAACACTTAAAATCACTTTAAGTACATGTTGATACTGTTTACTGCATGTACTTTTACTTTTTACACCTGGAGTATTTCTAGTAAAGAAAGCATGCATACTTTTTCCACCATGCACTGCTACGGTATAGGCTACTCAGATAAGGAACCTTGCTATGCCTGCACTGTAACTTGCTGGAGAGAAGAAAGTTTATCCACAAAACTTTCTAAAGTGTTTTCGAGTATTGAGCTAAGAACATTGTGTCTCGTTTCTAGGAGGAAAAGTGTGTGTGTGTGTGTGTGTGTGTGTGTGTGTGCGCGCGCGCACGCACGCACGCACGCACGCACGCACACACGCTCTTGCCTGTATCTGTGTGTACCCCCAGAGGGTGTTTTAAAATTCTGTCTGTTTGTGGTTTAAAGCCTGAAGGGACCCCACAGTGTGGGAATTACCCTAAGCAACGCAATGTGGGGGTAGGGGGTGTTGGCAGAGACGGTCGGTGGGGAATAAGAACGGTGAAACTGAGGAGAGATTATTTGGAACCCCACTGTCTGATCAAATATTGTTTGTGCATCCTCTCTCTC
>NC_137870.1:19713185-19763185 GCF_963924005.1 Protomyctophum bolini | reverse complement strand
CACAGAGGCGTGACGAATTGAGCGGAGGGCCCTGACAACAGCCCTTCATCTGTGTGTCTGTGTGTGTGTGTGTGTGTGTGTGTGTGTGTGTGTGTGTGTGTGTGTGTGTGTGTGTGTGTGTGTGTGTGTGTGCATGCGTGCATGCTTGCGTGCGTGTGTGCGTGCTTGCGTGTGTGCTTCCCTTCCTCCTCCCCAAGAATTTGAAGTCGATGACCTTTTCCGGGGAATTATCTTTTCATTTCACTCCATCTCTGCCTGCAGGAATTTATCTCAATCCATACAACTGCACATGCATGTTTGTTCATCTGTGTGCAGTGGTGGACAGTAGCAAAGTACATTTACTTGATACTGTACTTTTGAGTATTAGTACTTTACACTTTTGGTACTTTCACTCCACTACGTTTCAAAGATAAATTATTGTACTTACAGTATGACTCCAGTCTCATTTTTAGGAAGGGAAAAAGGTGATGAATTAACCACTTATAAGCCCTATTTGAAATATAGTGCAAATAGCTGATCTACAAGTTGGCAATGTGTCACAATGCAACACATCCATCCATCCATCCATTTTCAACTGCTTATCCGGGTCACAGGAGCAACAGTTCCAGCAGAGAGCTCTAGTCTAGACTTCTCTCTCCAGAGCAACATTAGCAACTTCCTCCTGGGAGATCCTGATGTGTTCCCACGTCAGTTTGTAGATGTCATCTACAACCCCATCTTGGTCTGCCACTGGGTCTCTTCCCAGTGGGACGTGCAGTATGGTCCTCCCTATAGGAGACGCTCGGAAGGTATCCATACTACAGTACATACATGCCCGAACCACCTAAGCTGGCTCCTTTCAAAAACGAAGAAGCAGCGGCTCTAGTCTCTCTCTCGTGACTGAACTTCTCACCTATCTTTAAGGGAGATGCCAGCCACCCGTCTGAGAAAACTAATTTTATCCGCTTGTATATACGCAACCTTATTCTTTCGGCCACGACTCATGAGTCACTAGTCATGACCCACACTTCATGACCATAGGTGAGAGGAGGAACAAAGATTGCGTGGTAAACAGAGAGCTTTGCTTTCTGCCTCAGCCTCTTTTCGTATTGTAGGTACAGCGACTACAATACCGGCCCTGCTGCTCCTATTCTCCGGCTGATTCCCTGCTCCATCCTCCCTTCATTTGTGAACAAGACCCCATGATTAAACTCCTTCACCTGGGGCAAACTCTCATTCCCTATTTGACGGGCTTTGCGATTGGTGAATCATACATAATTTCCATTGCAAGTTCATCAACATGAAATTGTATGAGCAGCTATATATAAATGCATCATTTACAAGCTCATTGGTTGCATTTATTCTCATTTTAACTCAGCAGACTCACTGTAAAGCCAGCTGCTTTAATGGTGGACCCTGTTGTAAATAAGTGTGATGCTTTATCATGGATCATCCTCCACAAAGTAAGTTGTAGGTGATTTGTATTGCCATGTTTCATATCATGTCTGGTTTTATTGTCTTTTAACTGACTACGGTGACAAATGCATGTTCTTAAATTGAGGGTGACGTAACGTATCCTCTTATGGATGCTAGTGCAGACACCCCACCCCCATACCCCTCTGTCACAACCTCCAGTGCATGTTCTAAATATTACCCACCCCCCCTCTCCCACATAAATATGCACTCTCCCTCACACCACTATAGGGGGAGGGCGTTAGGGTGTATAGTGGCGCGTTCGGTAGGATTTTGGCTTATTTGGGAGCCATCTTCCTGCCTACATGTATAGGCAATTTACAATTTAGGCATTTAGCAGACGCTCTTAATCCAGAGCGAGTTACATTAAGCAATAACAAAAGCATGGCATACATCACATAAACAGTTATCACGAATCATGTTATGTATAAACTTTAACAGTGGAGAATCTTGGCTGCCAGTCTGTAGTTCGTAAGTTTGCTTGTCAGTGACGCTGGTGTGTACACTGTCACTGCAGTACACCATGCTCTTCTACTCTATGGCTCTGGATCGACAGTGGTATTATTATTATTACTCCGTTAGAAAACGTTCGGGTGTTCTGATGTTCTGATGTCAAAACAGTTCTCAATGTTTATACATCTTACTTGACGAGAAGACATGTGGACATATCCTTATGGAACCAGGGAGAGAGAGGGAAAGACATCACGAGAGTGACGAGTGATCAGTCAAACATGTGTTCTCTGCAGTAAATAAATAAATAGCAGTGTTATGTTGTACCGTGTCCGACCACGAAGCGGATCTGTCTGTATGCGATCTGACAATTGTTATTTTGATTACACTGTCATGCTCGTTTGAGCTAGGTAGAGAGCAGAGCATACATGTGTTTGGGAATGTTGCTGAAGGCAGGGCCGGTTCTAGGCATAGGCGAACTAGGCGGTCGCCTAGGGCCTCAACCACTGAGGGGGCCTCGTCACAGGGAGAAGATTTTTTTTTTTCATGTATCCCTTACATGGGCTACTGGCCACATGTGGCCCCCACCTAGCTTCTTAATTTTTATCTCAAAGTGCACCAGATTGAAGCATTTTCATGGCAAATTTACAATTTTTATCCGGCGTGGCAAAGCAGGAGGGGTGGGGCCTCTGTATAATATGTTGCCTAGGGCCTCAAAAGGCCTAGAACCGGCACTGATGGTCGGGGGGGTAGGACCAAGGGATTTGGGATTTGTTTATAAACATTTTGGTATTTGTTTATAAACATTTGTGATTTGTTTATAAACATTTGTGATTTATTTATAAACATTTTGGGATTTGTTTATAAACATTTGGGATTTGTTTACAAACATTTGGGATTTGTTTATAAACATTTGGGATTTGTAAGTCTCATGGGGGGGGTAGGACCACTACCAGTTGACCTGTAGTAAGGCTCATGGTCGGGGGGGTAGGACCAAGGGATTTGGGATTTGTTTATAAACATTTTGGTATTTGTTTATAAACATGTGTGATTTGTTTATAAACATTTGTGATTTGTTTATAAACATTTTGGGATTTGTTTATAAACATTTGGGATTTGTTTACAAACATTTGGGATTTGTTTATAAACATTTGGGATTTGTAAGTCTCATGGGGGGGGGTAGGACCACTACCAGTTGACATGTAGTAAGTCTCATGGTCGGGGGGGTAGGACCAAGACTCATGGGATTTGGGATTTGTTTATAAACATTTTGGTATTTGTTTATAAACATTTGGGATTAGTTTATAAACATTTGGGATTTGTTTATAAACATTTGGGATTTGTTTATAAACATATGTGGCCCCCACCTAGCTTCTTAATTTTGATCTCAAAGTGCACCAGATTGAAGCATTTTCATGGCAAATTTACAATTTTTATCCGGCGTGGCAAAGCAGGAGGGGGGGGGGGTTCTGTATAATATGTTGCCTAGGGCCTCAAAAGGCCTAGAACCGGCACTGGCTGAAGGTTATGTTATTTAAACTATACAGCGTGTATTTAATTATTTGATATCTCCGACAATCTGCCCATGGTGGAATGGACAAGGGTATAAAAACGGACAGGGAAGACCCATTATTGTTGTGGAAGGTTATGTTATTTTGTCATCTGACACCAAAACCATACAGTGTTTATTTAATTATTACAATGGTATATGTCTCCACAGTGAGGCTGGAAAATCGCCAAAATAGCCAAGCAGCCTACTAGGCTACTAGCTAGCCTATACTAGCCTACCGGTAGGCAGGAAAATGGCGACCAGAAAATGTCGTTATGAGCGAAACCCCCCCCCCACACACACACACACACACACACACAATTGCCATGCTTATGGGTGCGTCACTTTTGACACTATAGGCTTCAGTGTGATCAGCTCAAACCTTTATTTTCTATGTCTGTGTGTGTGTGTGTGTGTGTGTGTGTGTGTGTGTGTGTGTGTGTGTGTGTGTGTGTGTGTGTGTGTGTGTGTGTGTGCGTGCATGCGTGCGTGCGTGCGTGCATGCGTGCACTGTGCACTGTGCAGTGTGTGTGCATATGTGCATGTACGCGTGCGTGTGACTCTTTTCATTCATGGCGAAGCGGCTTACTCCTCTGAGCAGCTCCCCTGGCTGAAATCCCAACCAAAGCAAAGCTCTCTTCCTCTCTCCAAACCCCTCCATCCAGGATTCAATCTATCCAGTCTATCGTTTCATGTCTTTCCCTTAAATTTCACCCTAGTCCATCCCAATTATAAATTTATTTTCTTCCCCATCCCCGGATTGGACAATATAAAGGTTAATCTGCCTTTAACAAAGGAATGGGCCTTCTGCTTTTTGGAGTATTACTTTGAAAAATAAATAAATTAAATAAAACATGTGGAGAGGATTAAGGTAAGACCCGAGCCTGGGACTAGCTCTTTCTATCTTCCTCTATACTCCCAAACGCAGACCTGCCCAAGAACCCACTTTCTGTCCGTCTCACTCTCTGCTCTACTTTAAAGCAAAAGTTAATCAGTAGTTCAACTCAAGGAGAAGTCACGACACAAAACCTTTTGAATCCAGAATGAGTGGGTCTTTGTGCACTTTATGTGCCTTTTTTGAGGGGCGCTAGTCCCTCATATCGTTGCTGTCGGGAGGAAACCTCATAACTACATTTCTACTACATTCAATCAGTGCTATTGAACACAATCTCGAAAATATAATAACCATGGACTTGTACAAAACAAGAGGGCTCTACTACCATTTCTGAAGTATTGAGCGCATTGACTTCATCGTTCTGGCTGGACCAGTAATCAGCCTCCCATCATACGCAGGTAAGTTGTCTGCAAACTTACCTGTTGTCGTACCTGTTGTCTGCAAACAACAGTAAAACATCAATCATGAAATACTCTCCCTGCAACTACATCAATTCAAACCCATCTGGCAACAGTGTAGACACAGTGCCAAATCTTCGCTCACCCAGAACCAGTTGGGGTGACACTGGAAAAAACCCAAACAAACCTGGAGCAGCGGCTGAACGTGGGATTGAGTCTATGATCTTCTTTCACCCTCCAGTGTGCGTGGATTCTCTGGGATAAGCGGGAGAGGAGAGGGACTTTGAGGTTTTCTGAGTTAAGGGGATGGGGAGCTCTATTGTTTCTCCCCACCTCATCCCAGATAGACTTGGAACGAGGATTCCGGATTACTGTTTGGGCTGAACTAATTGAGCCACCCTGAAAAAAAGCTCCCTGCCCTGAGTCCAGGAGAGCGTAGGCATGTGCATGCACAAAATCATGCATGCAAAAACACACTAACTCACTGCATGCAACCACAGACTCTCATGTTCACTCTCTCCCTTTTGTCTCTTCCGGTGCCAAGCCTAATCCTGCCTTGTTGCTGAGGGGAAGGGAGAGACTTTCCACCACTCGTTCCAGTCACTTTTCAATTTCAAGGTGATGTATTGGCAATGCAGTACCTGAGCAATGCCAAGTCAATTAACAAAACGGGGAGCTTTCATGGGAAAGAAAATAAGATGGAAAGAAGAAAAATGTCACTGGCATTATGAAATGGTAACTGCAACAATTAGGACAATAAAATAATAACCATTAAAGTATCTATAAGTAATTCTGACCTAGAGCTTTGAAAATCTTATTGCCTTTTTTTCAGACACCCAGCAATGGGTCAAATGATCCCCAATTTTGTTTGTCTCTGTGACACCTTTCGGTCTGCCTTAAAAAAATGAAAATGAAAATGAAAACAAAAGCTATCGCTTATAGCTCAAATGTACATTTATTTTCTATTTTTCTCTCCTAAACATTTTTGGTATGAGTCTTTAACTCTGAATTCAAATGAGCCAGGTTTAATTGTTAAAGTCATGTACCACTGGTGGCATGACACAGGGGAAAAATCCAATTTACCAAGATGATTGTGGTACAGTGGAGATGTAATGGGGGTGAAAATATAATCTCTCAATGACTTAAGAGATATTACTGGTTTCACTAAGGCATTAAACAGATACTGGGTTCTGATACTAGGAATTGGATTATGCAAATTATTTGTTTGGAAACATTTCCCGAGCTACACTTTGCTGATTGCTGTGATAAAGTTTGTGTGCGTGTGTGCGTGCGTGTGTGCGCGCGTCTGTGTGCACGCGTGTGTGCATACCCCTCCATCCCACATTTTTTTCATTCTAATTTGTCTGTGGGGAATAGCTAAATAAAAAAGGAAGAAATAAATAATTAACCAAAGAATATTGTGATACAAAGTTGAAACCATGGTGAAATAAAGAGGGAAAAGAATAATAATAATTGTACATAAATGCAAATATGATTTCCTTGTTTCCATATCAAACCTCAACTGTGTGTACATCCCATAATTACAGTAGCTGTCACTAATTACAACAAGAATGTAATTGGGGAAATGTACAAGTCTTCAAAGGCTGAGAGATATGAGCAGAAAAATAATTAATTATGGATTCTGAAAGCTTGGATCTTTTCCAACGTATACAGTTTGCTAATTGTGTTATTATGTGTGTGTGTGTGTGTGTGTGTGTGTGTGTGTGTGTGTGTGTGTGTGTGTGTGTGTGTGTGTGTGTGTGTGTGTGTGTGTGTGTTTGTGGGGGGGGGGGACTCCTGCGACAGTACATGGAGCATCCACAAACTGGACACAAATACATGTGGAAGGGGATAAATGTTCCTTATGTAATATTGAACCTGGACAGTAGACCTACTGTACTGTAGGTGACACAATTTCAGCCAATCATGACAAGAGAGGCTACACATTTATGAGCTTCATTTGTATACGTGTTCCCATTCCAATTTGGAACGCTCATTTATTTGTGTCATCACTTTCTGTGACGCTTGATCGAGGTATCTATCCTGATTGGATCAAATTGGAATTGTGACTTGACAATACGTTGTCTGTGTAATAATGAGCTGGGAAGAAGCTGCATAAACACTCTAGCACAAATTGTTACATGGAAATCACAAGCCAAATGGGATCTCTGTGAAGGTGCTGCAACAATGCAAAGCCAATAGTTTAACTTTTCATCAGTCAGTGACATTTATAGGGCTGGCCATCGAGTGGCACGCTACGAGCTTGTAGGTCTGCTATTTTTGAAAAATCGAAGAACGACTGACATAGAAACATCATTTTCAGAAAACTGTCAGGATGTAGAAGACATTTTTAGAATCTGATCTCAGATCAAAATGGGTTAAAATATCGATATCGATTTCTTTTTTTTTAAATTGAATTGTTCATAATGAAGTGATGAACAACATGAAAAGGAGGAAATGACAGCTAAAATAAAGCAAATCCCACTCTCAGATTCCACAGCAACCAGAAACAACCTGAATTACTGCATGGATGGTGATTTGTCCAAACAGCTTTGTGGGAATACAATACAATGCAGAATGCATTTCCTCAGCAGTGGACAAGTCCACTGACACCAGTGATAATGGTCAGTTGGTGGTGTTTGTGAGGTATTATGATGATACCAGTGATAGTGGTCAGATGGTGGTGTTTGTGAGGTATTATGATGATACCAGTGATAATGGTCAGATGGTGGTGTTTGTGAGGTATTATGATGATACCAGTGATAATGGTCAGTTGGTGGTGTTTGTGAGGTATTATGATGATACCAGTGATAATGGTCAGTTGGTGGTGTTTGTGAGGCAATATGATGACCAGTGATAATGGTCAGTTGGTGGTGTTTGTGAGGTATTATGATGATACCAGTGATAATGGTCAGTTGGTGGTGTTTGTGAGGCAATACGATACAATACGATAGACGACCCCTGTGACTGCAGCCACCAGTCGCCGTATGGTCGACTGGGGAGAGAGGAGAATGTGTGGGGGGATAGGAGGCTGTGTGAGCCCACATTTATATTCCTGTGGTGTTAAAGGCACCAAAGATATACAGAAGAAAGAGCCAACACATACCTGTGTGGCATGGTGTAGCTTCACCGCACGCCAACGCAGGACTCCAGAAGGAGTGAGTGAGTCAATTGTAGCCCCGAGGCTAAAGAGACAAGAAGCTCACAGTCAAGTTCAAGTTCAATAAACAAGTGCAGGTGATCGTTTAAACAGCAATATGGAGAGACGTACCTGCACCGATGTGCACACTAACACACTGTCGCCCGACAGGACAGTTTCGTTTAGCATTACCACTTCAGTGGAAATGTGGAATAACTCCCAGCGTGAAGAGTGTGGAGTCGCACCCACACGCAGAACGGATGGAGAGACAAACAGCTGACGCAAACGGAATACACACTGCCTTATAACGCTGCCATGCTACTAATCAAACCACTAATACGTGGGTGGATGATGGGCCGTGACACTAATCCATCCACCAACAATGGTGGGAGATGGGCCGTGTCATCGCACTTATCCTGCCACATCAGCAATAATCTCTCCTAGTCCAGTGTGCAGGAAGCCACCTAATTTGTTAGTGTATAAATTAGACCTCAGTGTTTGTGTTTATGTGTGTGTGTGTGTGTGTGTGTGTGTGTGTGTGTGTGTGTGTGCGCGCGCGAGCGTGCGTGCGTGCGTGCGTGCGTGTGTGTGTGTGTGTGTGCGCGCGCAAGTGTGGCAGCACAGAGGCGAAGCACCGCTGAACGCCAATGCTGTTTTTGTAAATAAAAAATATCTATTGGATCCTCAAAAAAGCATAAAAATAAAGTACAGGAAAATAAAGCGCAATAAACTTGCATATCTGTGGAAAAACAGAAGAACAAAAGCAATCCGAATCATACTGAATAATAAAGAGTACCCAGCCCCCCCCCCCCCTGCTCCAGTGCCATTACGCACGTACAGTCCTACTATGAGAATAAGTGCAGAGGGAATGGCCAGACGTCATCAGCACCCCCACCCTTGTCTACCCGAACCAGCGCATCTACCAAACACTGCACAGTTCACTGACGAAGAGGTGAAAAAGGTACTTGACAATTTACCCAATTATAAAGCAAGTGGTGTAGACAGGGTGAAACAATCAAAAGCATAAACTCATATAGGACTTTAACCCACATCATTAATGTATGTCTGGAGAACAAGAGAGTACCCGACTCATGGAAAGGTGCCCTCGTTCACAGAATACCAAAAAAAGATAACATCCCAGACACCCGACTACATGGAGAGACATATCCCTCCTCCCAACTGTGTACAAGGTGTTCATGAAATGCCTCCTCTCTCGCATTTTGCCACGGCTAGTGGAAAATAATATTCTGTCCACAAAACAAAAGGCCTACATAGAGAGGCAAGGAATGAATGAACATGCCTTTTGCCTTAAGACCAGCATTGATGGCTTTAAGCACGAGTCATCCCGCTTTTACGCAGTGTTTTTAGATTTCCGTGACGCATTTGGAACCCTGGTGCATGACCCTGTGCAGGGGTACGCAGACGACGTGGTCGTATGTTCCCGACACGAGGGAGTAATAAAATACATGCTTTCCAGGACTGACTCCTTCTTAGAGTGGCCTGCCTGGACTACAGGTGAAACAATTTAAATGTGCTGTCTTTTATGAGAGGAGTAGCGGAGATAATCGCTGGTATCATGCCAAATCAGACAAAATCCTATCATTCACAATAAACAATGTACCAATCAGTATATTCAATCAGAGTATTTGCACGCCACGAAACGTACAGCTACCTGATGTCGCCGGGGAGTGGACAGTGCAAGTGGACAAGATTGTGGCAGATTATACAGCCAGGCTAGACCTGATAAACTCCTCTCCTCTTCCACTGGTTATGAAGCTGGAAGCGATTGGGCAGGTAGCTCTGTCCAAAATACAACTTTTCCAATGTTCATATAGCCTACGGTATACCAAAGAAAGTACTGTATGACTTGAACAACAAAACCATACAGCGAGTGAGAGTGAGAGAGAGCTGAGCACACACACAACCCGTGACTTAATATTTCACAGTAAGTGGGAGGGAGGGCTCGGGGTACCGGACATTGAATGGATATATATCCACACGCCTTTCCCATCTATTAAAAATGCTTAACAGTGACGATCGGGCAGTCAGAAAGCTCGCCAGATGCCTCGCTAATTATCGATCTGGAGCGACACAAGGTCCCCAAAACAAGCAACCCCCCAGCTTCCTTAGGTTAAAAAAGTAGCCCAGTGGTAATTGGATACCAACACAACGGGTTTTGGTGTAAACTCTGACTGGCCTGATCTGAACGATCTGTGTAACTGGACTGGTGTCTCTTTGGAGTGGAAAGGAGCGGACAACGAGACGGTGTGCCTCTCTGAATCTGTGATCACTGACCTGTCAATCAAAGCATGCAACAGTAAGCCGTGACACCGGAACAGCAAACGTGCTCCCTACCAACAGCGCACGTCAGAGAGCAGCATAGAAAACGGTGCTGGACAGGACTACGGCTGCAAGGGAAGCTTGCTTGCCTCCAGTCAGCTCAATTCTAAAAAACGCAGTGATTGATGAGGACATTCTCATCTTCACAGGAAAGGCACGCCTCCAAGTGCTGCCAACCAAACTGAATCTATCCATCTGGCATCCCAATAATCATGACCCTCACTGTCTACACCATGGACAGCATCAGACCATAGAGTCTATGTCAGGCTGTAATATTTACAAAGGACTGTATATAGCCAGGCTTGACAGAATTGTTAACATTATTGCCAAAGATGTGTCGCCTATGTTTGATTCCACTGCAGAGAGGTTTTTCTATTGGAAGTTGGCTGTGCTTTTGATTTTGTCTAGAGGAAGCTTTCCTTACTAAACAAGTAAAATATCAACCATTAGTAGGCCTACAGGCCATTATACACCTTTGCTATACGTGTCAGCTTATTGTTTTTATATTTGGCTTGGTTTTATATTTGGCAGCCTGGGCCATTTCCACAGGCTAGTTGTCAGAGGCTTGAGGATTATGCGGTTGTCCAAGTGTAAAGCAAAGTAGCTTGCAACATATTCAATATCCTCCATTATAGGCAGTCGGTCTATTTGGAGGAGGTTCTTTCGGTGTTGGTACTATGACAGACTGAAGTGACCAATGTTGGCTGTGAATAAGTTCATGTGTTGCCTCTGTACATTTAGGGCTTGTTTGGACTCAAGCACTGAGACACATGATGTTTCGAGTGTGTGGGATATCAATAGCAACTGAAAATATTTGTGCCCTTGATAATGTATTTTATAAATGTGGACTCAAATGAAGACTGTGTGTGTGTGTGTGTGTGTGTGTGTGTGTGTGTGTGTGTGTGTGTGTGTGTGTGTGTGTGTGTGTGTGTGTGTGTGTGTGTGCGCGCACCTGCCTCTTTCTTTTCCTGGTTAGCGGGCCCAAGGCTATTGCTAGGATGGTTGCCATGGAGTTTTGGCACCGTTTCATAAATGAGAATAGATGAGTCTAGGAAGTCAATATGCTGAAGGGTGTTACGGGGAAAGATGAACGCTGCTATGTCAAAATAGTCTCCACTTCCCAGTGAGTCACACATAAGTGAGTGCACACACGCACACGCACACGCACAACACACACACACACACACACACACACACACACACACACACACACACACACACACACACACACACACACACACACACACACATGCACACACACACACACACACACACACACACACACACACACACACACACGAGACACTAATACACAGTCAGATTAGTGGGAAGGGGCCTTATTTCTCAGTCCAGGTACCTGAGCCAATTGGTCTGTGAAGCCGATTACACAGACCTAGTATAAGGCTATTGCAGATTAAGCGCACACAGAGGAATGCTATACTGAATGATACACATGCCCATTGAACCTGACAACCCAAAGCCAGTATAAATTTGGTGCTTTGGCCCACTATAAATTAATAAATTAGGGCTTGTTTGGGAAGCTTGTTTATAGATTTATTCATAGGCTCACTTTGAAGTGAATATCAGTTGGAGTACTACCCTCAGTACCCTGATGAGCAAATGACATATTTTGAGACTCGGTTTTGCTGAATGCTCATCACAATGTAATCAATATAATTACAAATGATTGGGAACCTAACAGGCATCACTGCATCACTGAGCACAAGAATAATAATTGGAAAATCCAGGAAAGTCAAGTGCAAGTTCAAAGTCTCGATAGTTGCATTCACACGTATCAAATGTCAGCTGACATTGTGTTGTCCACACTGATCACATCCATAGGATTTCTCTCCAGTGTGAATTCGCTGGTGACTTCTCAGGGTGGACTTGTCAGAGAAGTGTTGTCCACAATGATCACATCCATAGGGTTTCTCTCCAGTGTGAATTCTCTGGTGTCTTTTAAGGTGTGCCATTGTAGATGAGTGTTGTCCACACTGATCACATCCATAGGCTTTCTCTCCAGTGTGAATGATCTCGTCATGTCTTTTAAGGTTGGCCAACCGAGAGAAGTGTTGTCCACACTGATAACATCCATAGGGTTTCTCTCCAGTGTGAATTCTCTGGTGTATTTTAAGGTTGGACATTGTAGGGAAGCGTTTACCACACTGATCACATCCATAGGGTTTCTCTCCAGTGTGAATTTGCTGGTGACCTTTCAGGGTGGACTTGTCAGAGAAGTGTTGTCCACAATGATCACATCCATAGGGTTTCTCTCCAGTGTGAATTCTCTGGTGTATTTTAAGGCTGGACATCAGGAGCGGGACTCTACCCAGCGATTTCTAACAGCGATGCGCTGTCAGACTACATTAGGAGCCTAGGTGACCGTATGGATGGACAGTTTGGACACCCTCTTTGATAACAACAATAAGCCACTCTGGCCTTCCGTTTTTTACTTTATTATTATTATTTTTTACCATACTTATTATATACACGCCCAGAAGTTAACCACGTACAGTACGTTGTACGCCTTATGTCATACTTCATAAAACTATTTACAACTATTCAGTTTCAGCCTGGCATCCCTGTTCAAAATGTTGAACAGGGATGCCAGGTTGAAACTGACAATAGGCCTATGCCAAACCCGGGATTTATTGGGTTCATTGCTTAAGGCTGCTTTTAATAATATGAATAATAATAATAGCTCAAATGTATATAGCGCTTTTCTAAATACCCAAATCACTTTACATAGGAACAGACTTTATTAAGAAAAAAAACAAAGCAAAACATATAACAGATACAACAACAGTACAGGGTTAAAAAGATAAAAGGATAAACGAGGGAAGGGGGGGACATCCTAACCAGACCTCAGCTGGGGAAAGCTATCCTGAAGAGGTGGGTTTTGAGTGAGGTTTTGAAAGAGAGGAGAGAGGGAGCAACTCTGATATGTTTAGGGAGTTCATTCCAGTGTTTGGGGGCCAAAACGTAGAAGGCCCTGTCCGCGCTACTTGGCCTTGCATACCTTCAGGAGGTGGGCTTCACTGGACCTGAGGGAGTGGAGGGGTACATATGGTTCGAGAAGATCTGAGAGGTAGGGGGGAGCCAGGTTAGAGCTTTGTAGGTGGTGAGCAGGATTTTGTAGTGAATTCTTTGTTTGACGGGAAGCCAGTGTAGGTCGTGGAGGACGGGTATAATGTGGTCTCTGGAGCGTGTTTTAATCTCACCTTCACAAATAATGATGGCGGATATAGACACAAGTATGCCCTTTCTGGATGTTTTGGAAGTTACATATACTTTAAGAGTGTGTTGCTGCAGCCTGTTCCTCTGGATCCTGTGGTAATTGCTAATGAAGCGATTAAAAGGGGAGGCAAACAGGCGGCGTCAGCCACAGCCCCACACAGAGATGATGCATTAGGAGCTTAGGCAGACAGATTCCTGTCAGCACACAGAGAGATTAATGAACAAACATACAGAAGCACCAGGAGCCGTCTTGGCAAAAGGCGCAGTGGGATGAGTTAGTAGGAGGACAGGGGAGAGGGGAATGAGACTTTGCCCTTGGCCAGAACTCATTTTGACCTTAATTTTGGTTGGTACACACTGCGGGCAGTGTACAGTGAAGTGTTAGTTAATTAGTTTATGCATATTCACGTGACGTGTTTGGCCCAAACTTATTGTCAGCCTATTCACTGTAGATGTTCCAGAACAGTGTTCAGACTTTTGTGTTCTTTGCAATGTATGTTCGAGTAAACATACTCAACTTGTATCTGCATTACCATGTAAATAAAATGTTTAATGCAGAAAGTTGACACAAACAAAACGTCAGCAGCAGTGATTTGAGGTTAGGCTGATTGCCAATAGGATCTGCCTAGTCCTCCCCTTATATTTATTTCACATTCTTTAAGGCAAGTTTGAGGGGATGCTACAGCATATTGCACAAGGCTATAACTAATTGTTTGTGTCCCTTTGTGAGAGTTGGTGAACATTATGTTAATGTCGTGCAAATAACTGTAGACATACACTATACCATGGGTTCTCAACCTTTTTGGCCGGGGACCCCCAGAAATGCTTTTGCCATGTCTCGCGACACATGCCCCGCCCTCCTCCCAACCCCAATACAAACTGACTGCAAAAATACCCTTAATAATAGAGAAAATATATCATAAATGAATATTTATAATCATTAAGGAAAGTTTATGCATGTACTATGTGTACTATGTAAAAGCTTAAATTCCTTAAAATATACCAGGGGTGCCCATAAAGGTAGATCGTGATCTACCAGTAGATCACAAAGGGTGTGCAGGTAGATCACCACATGTAAATTATACAACAATTATAATGAAAAAGGCATCTGTCAGTTGAATTAAGGTGACTGCATTGAATGACATCAAGGGCCTGTCAGCTCAAACCCACAAGAGTTGTTGGTTTGCAAACATCAAAGTGTGTTGTGTGTGTTGTGCACAAACATTGCATTACATAAGTTATACAAAGCAAAACAGTACCAATTCCATTTCCCCCCTCTATGAGTGTGTCTGTTTTATATGTAACACCAGCACCTCTATTCCAAAGCCCCTTCAGGTACATTTTTAAACTATTTTCAGCAATGGGATAATATTTTTTGGGGGTGGGTAGCTTTTGTTGAGCTGGTCATTTTGAAAGTAGCTCTCAATAAAAAATAAATGTGGGCACCCCTGCACTATACGATTACATTTATTAATTAAAATATTTTTGAAAAATATAATCAAAACTGTACATGTTCAGCACCAACAGGCCTAATCAAGTAAAATAACATCAGAATACCTTGACCAAGATTGTTCCTCTGTACAGAACCAGGAGCCACTATGGGGGGTTATTTAGGAAGGGTGTAGATGAGCATGTGTCGCCTGTCTTGCCTCTAACACATAGCCTACAGTATGAGCCAGCTACTTATTTTCACCTGGGAGGATATGGAGGGAAACATTATTTCTCAGTCACATTCAATTCCGCAACCTGTAGAAGTTGCTAGTGCAGTGAAAATGATCACCCTCCCTCAAGCTTCCACAAACACGGGAAGCATTTAACTGAGTGCCCCGAAGGCCATGTTATGATTATAGTAGACCTGACATCACTTGGCTATAATCCACACTGCATTCTAAAACACATACAAAATATGTGAACATGGGTTGTATGTTGATTTAGTTAGCAAACGTAACTCAATTCTGAGGACCTTGTTGTGCACAAAATACAAGATATTAAACCTCTACTTGGATTTATCGCCACAGAAATGGCTACACTACCACACTCCAGAGTCCAGACACCAATATCATCTTTGAAAAAAAAGAAACTAATAAAATAAACCATAAGTCAACAGAGACAGAGATTTATTCTCTCATCTTTTCTGCCCGCACATTATCTCATTATCACACTTTATCTCAGCTTGTGTAGATTATGTTGATGGGTGAATGTGGAATAATTACTGAGTGTCCTTGCTAAAGGTAACATGACATTTTATTTTATTTTGACATTGGAAATCTGTGACAATGAAATGCTTTTTGATATATAAATAGAGAGACTTGAACCAAAGGAAACATATGTTGCTCTGTTATGGATGCAATATTTTAGCTTGAAGTTTCACCACCACAGACTCTAGTGAGTGAGTAGCTTGAATTCTTGCTCAAAACCATAATATTTCTTCATGTTGTGTATTTACACACATTTTAAGAGTGGATAGACTCTCCTGTTAGGACAAACACAGAAACAAAGGGGGAAATATTATTATAGGTAGGTATTAGTTATAGGTATTAGTTATTATTATTAACAACAGAAATGTAATTGACACTAATTTCAATAAAAAAGAATGTGACAGATGAGCAAGAAGACAATAGAGAAAGGGAAGACAGGCAAGGTGAGGGGTATGCAAAATGAAGGAAAAAAACCCAGACTAAAAAAAAGAAAGAAGGACTGAGGAGTAAAAAAACGCAAGAATGATGCCAGCAGCGAAAACAGGCTGAAGATATATTTGGCTTGCAGTCTTCATAGCCCGGAAATATTTAATTTATCATATCATATACAGTACAGCACTGTGATTAGGTTAAACGTTTGGATTTACTGCATTTATATCACCCTACTCTCTCGTATCCGCATATTTTGCAGTGTGCATAGACATTTCTGTGTGTCTAATGCACTGGTCCATGTGTACACATGCGTGCGTTTTTGCATGTGTGTGTGTGTGTGTGTGTGTGTGTGTGTGTGTGTGTGTGTGTGTGTGTGTGTGTGTGTGTGTGTGTGTGTGTGTGTGTGTGTGTGTGTGTGTGTGTGTGTGTGTGTGTGTGTGTGTGTGTGTGTGTGTGTGTGTCTACTTGAATGTCTGTATAGTAGTGGGGTTATCCAGACACAATCTGGGTCGGATATAGAAAAGCAATCTCTCAGCTAAGTGATTTGTGAAAAGTGTCACATTCTCGCCTGGCAGTAATTGCTTGTTGGTGTCACTCAGCTGCGGTGATAGGTGCTGGAGAGGAGAGAGCTGTGAAGGCAGGGTGGGAGACTGGGGTGACAGGCTACAGAAGTAGGAGCTAGATAGTGTCCGAAGAAAAAGGCAAACTTTTGAGATGCATTATGCTTTAACCGCCGAAGTAAAAAATAAAATCACTGTTCGGAGCAAAAAGTAGACAAGACTTTGTGTGACTTTCCTTGTGTGTGTGTGTGTGTGTGTGTGTGTGTGTGTGTGTGTGTGTGTGTGTGTGTGTGTGTGTGTGTGTGTGTGTGTGTGTGTGTGTGTGTGTGTGTTTGTTTGTTCCATAATTGACACAGAAAATCATCTGACCCATACAGCGATGGAGCGATGGTACCAGTACTGACAAGGATTCCACACCTTTGTAACTATAGGAATGGAGCACAGTCTTATTGTCCCACTTTGATCCCTGTGTAATAAAGGATTAAAATCCATCAAAGGGAGTTTATATTGAACTAATTTAATTAATTAGATACTGCAGGACATGTAACAACTTGAGTAAATATGGCCTGGCTTGATTTTGATTGGAATAGGGGTTTATTCAATATTCAATTAGATTATTCACGCTTTCTGACTATTATTTATTTATTTCCCTTTAACCTTCCTGTCAGCATTTCATGCTTTCAAACATCTCTCATATACATTTGAGGAAAATGACATAGATTGTAAGACATTCATTCATTCATTCATTCATTCAACTATCTTAAGTCTTCTCCGAACTGCCGTCTTCTCTTTCTTCCTCTACATGTTGAACTGCGCCAGCAGGTGGTGTTTGTGCTCCAATTGCCCTCCAATGTCAACAGAGGCCGAATCACTGTGTTGCAACGAATCTTTCCTTGGCAGCTTTTGTTGAATTATTATGGTGATGACAGCTTACAGAGTGTGTTTGTGCACGCGTGCATGTGTGACTGATGGAATACATATTGGCAGCTTCTACCACATGTTGTGGTAATTTGGGAAAAACAAGGCAGGCACACACTGCTCAGTTAGACCTGACTCACACCTCAGACCTTCACAACAGATTGATGTATAGCTGATGCATGAGACCTGTTTACTGATGCAAGCTCGCAATTCATTTCCAATGGGAGTCACATGGTTTGACACAATATTTTTGTTGTATGAGGGGGAGGGGGGCAGTCGAAACACAGCCGAAAGCCGTACAACAAAAATGTTGTGTCAAACCATTGGAAATGCATTGGGGTGGCCATGACACTTGGACACTTGGTAAACCTTTGTTTACATCTAGCATCCAACAATGTTGTATGCTAGATGCGAAGGTGTGAGTGAGGCCTTAGAGCCTCACTTCCTAGTGTCAAACGTGTTTTCAGTGTTTTTAACCCATTAAGTTAGGTATTTGGGAGCTGGGAGTCGGATTTCAGCAGAATGCCAGCATTAGAGAGTAATCCTGGTGAGACAAATAGGTAGGATTTTACAGATTTTGCCTTGGCAAAAACAAAAAAGATAAAGGAATAGGGACAGAATTCTAGCCGGCATAAGTTGATGAACACCTTCTATTTAACACTGTAAAAATAGAACGGGTGATTTTGATTAATCTAACATATAGTGACATATCATGTCACAATATGTCACAATAGTGACATATCACTTTAAACCCAAGGGTTAGTGCATCATCAGTACTGGAGTGCAGTACCTGAGGTTGACACTCTCTCTCTCTCTCTCTCTCTCTCTCTCTCTCTCACAATATTTCCTGGCTCAATATTACCTTACAACATAAAGTGAATTACAGCAGTAGATTGGATAACACAGGATGAAAGGCAAAATGCTACTCATCCATTAAATCAGACAGTGATATCATCTCTGCCCCCATGCACATTCTGCCTCTGTTCTTTTACCTCCAAACAATTGACTCACTGGGATTTTTTTACGTTGCTATCGGGGAGAAACCTCTTATCTCCATAATTAAACTTCCAATGTCCTGTCCTGCCCCGGAATTTAGGAATATTTAGTTTTCCCCCCGATTTTGCCCCCCTATGATGTAATGAAATGGAGTATATTACATTGGATAAAATATACCCATGTTTAGTGATGGTTTGACAAAAGTTAAGTTTAGCGTTCTAGGGTTATGCTCATCTGCCTGACAAGTGTGGACATGCACACACACATGCACACACACACGCACGCACGCACGCACGCACGCACGCACGCACGCACGCACGCACGCACGCACACACACACACACACACACACACACACACACACACACACACACACACACACACACACACACACACCGCAGGGCGGGTTGTAGGGTCCGATCAGACTTTGAAGTTATGGGGGTGCCATATACATGTGGTTGCTTTGAAGGCCAGCATCAGAGTTTTGTACTGCAGGCAGCAACCAGGACCCAATGGAGGGAGCGGAGAAGGGGGAGACGTGAGAATTTTGGCTGCATTTGAAGACCAAGCGTGCAGCATTCTGTATCAATTGGAGAGGCTTAAGTGCACATGCTGGTAGGCCAAATAGTTACAGTCATAACTGATGTCTGTATAAGGAGCTGGGCTGAATCCTAGGTGAGGAAGATTCTAATCCTTCACATTTTAGTGTGTAAGGATCAAGGAGAATGAATAGAATTTTCCAAACTGGCATGGAATGGAAACAAGCCTGGTTTAATCTAGCATCAGTTTTAATGACTCAAATATTAAATAATCTGCATATTAGCACCCCCACCACCTCAGGACATTGTGGTATTGCAGCTAAAACTGCTTTCAAAGTCCAGAAAGAAATGGACTGGTTATATCAGAGTGGTGGTGATTGAGGCTCAAACCAGAGCCTAGAAATAACTTTGAGGTACATAGACATTATGATATTAAATATTAAAAACAGGTTTAAAATGCATGTTATTTCTGCTTTAATGCATGTTCGCCAACCTTAATGCATGTCCACCATGTCCATTGCGCTTCACATCTCCCTCTCGGTTCTGGGGGCTTGGTGAAGTTGGAGAGAGAGAGAGAGGGAGAGATTCAATTTCACCCACAAAATGACCTGGCCAAATATGGTAGGCCTACTGTCGGTAAAAAAACCTGAACACATCATGCTGTGTTGTAAGCGCAATAACCCTGGCAAGCTTAAAATGGCACATTTACTGCTTGTAGTCATTGGTGTATGAGCAAGGGAATATGCCCATGTGAGTATGCACCTGAAGTGTTTTGGCTCCTAAAAGGAATCAAAAGCACCCTCTGGCAGTGGCTGACACTGCCCATTATGGTTCTGCTGGTACAGGAGAGGATTACTGGTGATGGGGTACCTGCATGCTACGTGACATGAAAACACAAAGCAACCCATAAGCACAATTTGTGTAGAGCAATAGTGTGCCTGTTGCACCCGGGGTCCCCTTATGAGGCCCCGGTTGTGACTATTGTCATAACAGACCCCTATATAATGTTTTTGACCAGTGTAGATTGGAGAAACAGTGTGCATGTGGCCTCTGGGAGCCCCTAACAAGGCCCTTGGGGGCCACACATGAGCCCTGGTGAGACTATAGTCATGGCAGACACTATTGTCATGGCAGGCCCTGAACAGTTTGGTGCGTATTGGAGAGCCTGTGGCACCCAGGGACCCCTGGGGGCCTCATGTGGCCCCTGGTGTGGCTATACTGATGGCAGACTCTCACATGTCACAGTTTGAAAACATGTACAGTACTACATCGATATTACACATTTTGATGGTTTGACTATCATACATTGGAAAAATTGTCCCCATCACACGGACAAGGGACCCAAAGTCAACAGCTACTACATGCCGAGACCACCCTACTCACTACTGCAACGCCGTCCTACAAACTACACTCACACGGCAGTGACGTCACAGACTTACCCTCCGCGTCGTTCCAGATCTATCTCCTCATGTCGCGCCGAACGCCGAGCCTCAACGTGCACCCGCGGAACAATGGTCATTGCACTGCCATCAAAGTCACCTCCCTTCCGCACTCACGCCGGCAATGCATTTCTTTACTACAAACACTATCGCCCCAAGCACCCACACCCCCGCACGCACACACTCACACACACACACACGGACACGGAACACTGTCGCCAGGTCTATGAAAACAAGCCCAGAAAAAATGCCATTCAACACTCTACTTACACACACTACAACTCAACTACAAGCCAACCGGAAGTTACACACTACACACACACACATTAGGCTTGTCTTAGGCCACGTGACCCAGGAAGTCTTGGTTCCTGGACACTTTTAATTGGTTAATTACAATGAGGATAATGTTAACTAATATAAGCATAATGTAACCCTTGCTTGCTTGCTTTAATACCCAAAAAAGCTTGGCATGCATCTTGTATGAATGTGAAAGTGTGGCCTGCTGAAATTAGATGTAATCATACATTTTACGCTAGGATAAATAGAACAATGTTAGAGACTGTGGTAAATTTGAATAAATCACATGGCAGGCAAACATGCGCACGCACACACACACACACACACACACACACACACACACCCACACACACACACACACACACGCACGCACACACACACACACACACACACACACACACACACACACACACACACACACACACACACACACACACACACACACACACACACACACACACACACACACACACACACACACACACACACACACACACACACACACACACACACACACACACACACACACACACACACACACACACACACACACACACACACACACACACACACACACACACACACACCCCTCCACACACAGTCACCATACCCTCTAGGTTGCTCAGCAGAGTGAGTCATGAATCAATAGAATGCCAAGCATTCCCTCATGGAACTATAGCATCAGCACACGCAATTGCGCATGCATTCACATGCACGGCACGCATGCATAGTCGCATACACACAGTAGTTATACTGTCAGAGGGAGGGAGGTGAATGGTGGAGAGATGGCACAGAAAAGGTTGGATGGACAGAATCAGTGCTATTCTGTTGTTCGTGACTCTGTCAATGCAGTAGGTTAATGTTGGCGGGTTGAATGCATTAAGCCTTGTTTCGTGTGTGTGTGTGGTGTGTGTGTGTGTGTGTGTGTGTGTGTGTGTGTGTGTGTGTGTGTGTGTGTGTGTGTGTGTGTGTGTGTGTGTGTGTGTGTGTGTGTGTGTGTATAGCTTGCTTTTGAACCACAAGGTTTTGTACTTGGTCCCGGGCACCGCAAACGCAGCGTGGGGTTTGTGTGAGTCCACCGTCCAGGCAGGGACCCCACTTTGAGGGGGTTCCAAATGGTCCCTTACGGGAGCTCTGGGGATCCTTGAAATTGAAAGGTTTGTGCTCCAGTAACTGGAAGAGAGCCTCCATTAGTATAATAGTATCATTGGTATCAAGGAAGTAATTAAGGCAGAGGCCCAATTTATTTCCAATATGGCTGTTGTGCATATAGTGCCTATTATTGCAACCTTATTGGTTGAGGATGTCACTATTTAAAAACAACTCAGCGAGCAAGAACCGTTGCTGCTGACGATGGGGTAAATTCCCGGCAGAGGATATAGTATATATATAGTTCATCGTGGCACAAAGGAAAGTCAGAATGGAAAACAGCGACCTTGAATGGTTCATAGAATGACTACGTACTGTAGGCTGGCAGCCTCAAATTCATTTAAACATCGTGATTTAAAACTATTTTCCATCTGAAAATGTGCACCGCATTATGCAAATTGTAAGTCTTTGGAGTGTGAATATTTTCTTCCAAAATGCATGGACTGTTATATGCAATTAATTGAATAAACAGATTTATTTTGTATGCTTAGTCTGTCCAAGTGTCCATAACACTGCATACATGCACGCACGCACGCACACATTCTGCCCACTCCTCTATCCCTGGACACACACTGAGTAAAGCCATAGATTACAGCTGAGATCAAAACAGGCCACCAGTGTTTAACAATGATATGCAGCCCTGTGAAGGTCGCATTGGATAAACGCTGCACACACGCACGCACGCACTATTAACCATGTTACACACTTACGCACGCACGCACACACACGTTCTTGCTTGCAGGTATACAGCCACGCTTGTACACCAGGTTGCATCCAAACAGGGAGCAGGGAGCACACACACACACACACGCGCACACGCACTCACTCACACACACACACACACACACACACACACACACACACACACACACACACACACAGTGAGAAACCAAGCCCATAAATCAGTATAACAGGAGAGTTGGCTTTTAAAAGGACCAGCTGAAATAAATATATGCAGTCTTTATGAGGATCACCGCTGTAGAGGTCAGAGAGGGCCAGGTGGCACTCTGGAATACATTCCTCTATGCCTGCCTGCCTGCATGCCTCACTCACTCACTTGCACTCACTCACTCACTCACTCACTCAAGTGCCACGAGCCCTCAGCAGACCCCTGCTGGACCACCCTTTCTCTCTCTCTCTCTCTCTCTCTCTCTCTCTCTCTCTCTCTCTAACTGTGTGGAGAGACTATTCAGTGCACACGGTAATAACCCACAAGGTTAATTGACCGCATGCAGCAGTAGAGTAGCCTACTTGTTCCTCCTAATGGATGTTCTGGGTTTAGGGTCACCTTCTGCTGTCTCCCCTGACCTGTCTGTCTGCCTCTCTCGCACACTCTTTAAACACATGTGGTACAAACATGGACAAACACACGCATGAACTGCTCTGGGTTGCTGTGACCAGTGTCAACTGTACGCCGTGGTTCTGTGACAGTGGACATACGGTAGGTAGGTGTCCAGTGCAGCCACTGGCAATGATATACAGTCAGACAGCTTCTTGAGAAATGCTGCCATTACCTTGTTCAGGGATCCGTAACTGTGGAGAGTAAAATCTGCTGTGTTAATTTAAGTCTGTGTGTACAAATGTAAACAAATTGACCCGTAACGGTCCCCTGTTTTCATCCGTGCACTTACGGATTCATGGTTCATTCATTCCGAGTCAAGTGTGACTTCCGATGCATAGTACTGCAGTACAATACTGATTTGTGTGTGTGTGTGTTTGACCGTACACTATAACACACACATACTGGTTTAACTGTATACACTACAGTTCTCATACATATAATACACTAGTAAAATGACAGGGTATAAATCTCCTTGACAGATATGGTACAATAAGTCTGGCTTATTAGCCAGGCTAACGGTACAGTACTGTGCTTACTTTGTAGCACACCACCATGATCTCATGGTAGGCTAATATTAATGTTAATTATATATTAACATTAATTTTGATGCAAGCATATATCAATCCCCCCCAAGTTGATTACTTTGTGGTTATATTAATTCAATTGGTGTACACAAGTAGAATAATAATAATAATAATATTAATATAATTAATTCATATAATAATAATTAAATTGTGGTCTTCTGTATTTTCAGAAATTATGTTATGTTTTAATGCTTTGCTGACTGTACCAACATCAGCTAGTCATTTATTCATTCATATATTCCTCTCTTCAGGGTGCCAAATTAAAATGTGTAATGGAGCACAAACACAAACTATCAATACTAGATTAAGACTAATTCAGTATAATTGGATAATGAGAATTTATATAACCCCGGAGAAGAAAGGAGATCAAAACATTCTGGAGGTCTGTGGTCCATTATGTCTCTCAGATTACATCAGGTCCAGTTCCTCTTTGTCCTAAATTATGTATACTCTTTATCCATTAAATTGTACACTAAATAGTAAAGAAAAAATAATGACCTTTGCCTGTTACAGGCCAGACGCTCAATTGTGCTATGTTGGAAGAATGTCAATGCCCCTACGATTGGCTTTTGGCTGAGGAATTTAACGACCAGTTTAGCACATGAGAAACTAACATATGTAATTAGGAAGAAACCAGCTGTATTATATAAGATATGGGAGAAGTTCTTGGACTTCCTTAAGCAAGGTGATACTGAAGAGGCTTTGTATGTATAGTGGTGGTTAATTGGAGTAGTCAAGTCAGCTGTGGGGGGCGGGTAGTGAACTGCGATGGACATTGTGCATTTGTTTGTTTAACTGATGTGGGGGGGGGGAAATATATGTCAATAATTGCTTTGAAATTACTACCTGTATGTTGTAAAGAAAAATCAATAAACATATGTTTAAAAAAAAAGAAAAGTGTAAAAGGTTATTTTGTGTGCGTGCGTGTGTGTAAATAGGCATAGTAGACACAGCTTAACCATGCGACTTGGTAAAATTATGTCGCTGGTGCTGGAACTGTTACATTTTCCGCCCTAAAGGAGGAAAGGCTTAAACCTGGTCATAGCTCCGGAGCCTATACTGAGTCTTAACCCAGCCCTGGGTAGACTGGGTCTTTATTAAAATTAAAATTAAAATTATTATTAGTAGTAGTAGTAGTAGTAGTAGTAGTAGTAGTAGTAGTAGTAGTACTAGTAGTAGTAGTATTTTCATGTATTTTTCTTATTTTTATTTAATTAAAATCCAGTAAATCCAGTATAGTCTGCATGTGTGTGTGCGTGCGTGCGTGTGTGTGTGTGTGTGTGTGTGTGTGTGTGTGTGTGTGTGTGTGTGTGTGTGTGTGTGCATAATGATAATAATGGATTTTATTTATAAAACACTTTAGATTCGTAAGAATCTCAAAGTGCTACAGCAAATGAATGAAAACAGAAGAAACATCACACCATTAAAAACAAGAAAATGGGAACACATAATTAAAACATAAGGGCAAGGCCTAAAAAAAATGTTAAAAAGGAAAGTCTTTAGTCCTCCCTTGAAAGTGTCAACCGACTGTGGTGCTCTCAGGTGGCGGGGAGAGTGTTCCACAGTTCGGGCGACCGAGCAGAAAGCCAGGTTACCCATGGTGCGCAGGTTGGTCTTGATGGGTTTGAGGCAAGGGGCCAGCTAGGCACTCCAATTTTGAAGCGCTGGGCCCTAGTGGTAAGAGGAAGGACTGCAGGCGGACCCGTGGATTCATGACAAGGAAACCCCGTGCAGCTGGGCTTTAACATTGAGTGCTCGGTTGCACTTCCGCATTTGACCTCGAAATTTCGAGGTCAAATGTGGAAGTGCTCCCGAAAAGGCGGAAATAGACGGTCCCTGGCGGATTCAAAACGCCACTGAGCAACTTCCACTGACATGAATAGCGGAGGGGGCGGAGCTTCGCGCCAGTTAAGTCTCTATCCTTTTAATACTCTATGGTTTGAGGAGGTTAGTGTTTGAGGAGCGGAGGGAGCGAGTTGAGGATTGAATTGGGGATGATTGAACCTGGTGTGAACAATAACCCTCTTGATTTCTTAATTTGGGTGTTGATTTGGGTGCTCGCTGAGTCTGTGTTAGCTCACTAAAGCCCAAACCACACCGGTAGGGACTCCTTGACAGGAGGCATACTATAATCCGACGGAGCATTTGTTCGACATACGTCCTCTATAGACTATAGCGCCTGCTCCCGTGCTTGCGGTTATGGTTAGGTTAGGGTTTGAGGTGGGTTGTCGTTTTTCGGACCAATGCCTAGTCTAACTAAAGTACTGCACCCCTCCTTGACACAAAACCTTTTTAAGGTCAACCACACCAATGCAACTCAGCAACTCAATGAGCTTAAATAAGTCTGTACAAAGTCAAGGATTTCCTTAGTTTTGTATTGTTGTATGTATTCTGTGCGTGCGTGCGTGTGAACCTGTGTGTATCCTACTGTGTGGCTCAGTTACCATCAGTAGCTAATCAATGGCTAATGAGCGCTAGCAGGGAAGCGAGATTGGCTAAGTTGGCTGTAGCAAGTGTTAGGCAATTATTGTAATGATGTAAATTGGCCTGAGATTTCCCCCTGCCCATGCAGGAAGTGAGCAGGAGAAATGTAACAATGATTATGATTAGGCTGCTAATTATAGTAACAGCTCAACTCAGCACATATATGCCTGTGAACAGACTCCATTCACTTGCAGGGGTGCATCTGATGTGTACACTGATTGCAATGGATCACTGCACACGCACACGTGCCTGTGTGTGTGTGTGTGTGTGTGTGTGTGTGTGTGTGTGTGTGTGTGTGTGTGTGTGTGTGTGTGTGTGTGTGCGCGCGCGCATGAAATAGACACTGACGTTACATTGTCCATTTATTGTCAATGGGAATGTAATGTTTGTGTAGAACTACACCAAAAGCTGTACTCAAAAATAACACTGGACTGGCATAAAACTACAGGGGCAGCTTCTCTCTGCTGAACTGTAGTCCTTCGAATCTAAAGTGAGGCCGTAAATTGTGACTAGCTAGAATGAGATGATGTATGATGATGTATGATGATAAGAGCGAGCCTCACTTCACACAGGTGTTTTTTATAGGGGCTCTAGCCCCTCCTTTGTCCAGCTTTTAGTGTGTGTGCACAAACTTTGTCCTACACAAACATGAAATGAAATTGACAATGAATGGACAATTTTACGTCATAGTGTAAACGCCAACATTGCATAACACAAACATTGATGTGTTGTTTATTCTATAGGAGTCTTTCAACACTCAACTGTCAGTAAGAAGTCGATGACGATGATTAAGAGCATGCAGTAATCTAGTAATCTCAGTTTCTATACTGCCTCTCCCTGGTCAGGCATCTGATGGAAAGGAACTGTTTGGAATAACGTGTTCCTTCCATGCGCTACGTAGGGAAACTCCTAATGCATTGAAGGAAGCGTGAGCTCAGTTCGGGGCTCTCCCCAGGTTGGCAGAGAGTGGCGCCCAGGATTACAGCTTAGGCAATTGGCACCAGGTGAAAAATGGGTTACAAAATTCTGTGGTAAAAAAAGAAAAATCCAGGTAATGTAATTCAGTGCAAGCCACGACACCACAGTTGTAATGTGACATAAAAGCACAGTGAAGGCGTAAAATTGGACATAAAGACTTTGCCGTCTGCAATTTGAAAGTGTAGAGTTGAGTCATTTGCACTGTGCCGCATACACACTATACAGTATATCAAATCAAAATTATATACAGAGTGGTGATGATTATATAGGGTACTAGTGAAATGGGACAATTTCTCACACAGGTGGTCACTGGTCAGGCACACACACACACAATAATCAGTACCCACCTGTCTATATGACAGTCTGTAGGCCTATATGCTGTGATTTGAGTGTGTCTCTCTGTTGATATTTATACTATAATTGTGAATGCCTTCCTGGCATCCTTCGGTGTGTGTGTGTGTGTGTGTGTGTGTGTGTGTGTGTGTGTGTGTGTGTGTGTGTGTGTGTGTGTGTGTGTGTGTGTGTGTGTGTGTGTGTGTGTGTGTGTGTGTGTGTGTGTGTGTGTGTGTGTGTGTGTGCGTGCGTGTGTGTGTGTGTGTGTGTGAGAGAGAGTGAGAGAGAGAGAGAGTGTGGGTGGTCCAGCAGGGGTCTGCTGAGGGCTCATGGCACTTAGAGTCTTACACAGAATCAAGCTGTGCGACAAAGCAATTCTAAATCACAGGCCATTTGTCCCTCGCCTCCAAACAAGGTTAGTGCTATTTCCGAAAAGATTGCTTGTGGCCCTCATGCTCCACACAAGAGAGAGACATTGTACATTTTGGTCCTTTTTTGGATGGTTTAAAAAACAAGTATGTTACCCCTTGTGGAACTTTCTCCAAGGCTGGCAATGCACCACACTCTAATTGACTATGGCCTTTCATTCTCCTTGACAAGTTGGGGAAGTCACTATACCACACCCCCATCAGTGCCTTTTTACTTGTATTATCCATTGTTCCAAAGTCCATACAGTAGGCTACAGCTATTGATAGTATGTTACTGTACTGTAGGTATAGATTAGCCTGAGATTTAGACTCTCGTTGATTTATTTATCGATTCTGACAGTATCAATCTACAAGAGTCTAGGGTATCATTACACATGGTTCTTTCGATTTTCCTCATGTAACTAATTGCTCTCAACATGTACAAATGCTGTTGTTATTAAAATAAAGACATTTTTAAATATCGAAACAATGCCCGAGGTAGCTAGGGCATTCATTTAAGATAATAACAAACTTTAAAAGTTGAAATATATGGAGATATACCAGGTTTCTGCCTGAATATGAAGAGAGAGAGAGAGAAAGGAAGAGGAGGGTGACCGGAGACGCGAGGAGGACGGGGCTGAAGGACGTAACTCGGTGCTGAAGTTAAAGGACTGATTTAGTATGCTGTTCACATCGGTGTGTGTGCGTGTTGTGTGCATGCGTATCATCGGTGTGTGTGCGTGTTGTGTGCATGCGTATCATTGTACGTGGCTGAGTGCATCCATCCAAGCGTGTGTCTTTACGGCTCACCGCACATGTACTTACATGTGCCACGTCTGAGAGGAGTAAAGACATTTTATTTCATGGTCACCTGAGTGTGGGTGTGTGTGTTAACTGGTATCATTGCATTGTGATTTCTGCAAACCATACACCATATGCATATACGAATGAATAGGCCTATCTGACATATACAGAATCATCTTTCTTTCTATTTAGGCCTATATACAATTCAACACTCTTTTTGCAAATATGAAGAAGAGTGGCCAAGAAGAGAGAAAGAGCAGTTGACCTCAGAGGTCGAATGCCCCAAATGGCTCCACACACACACACACACACACACACACACACTGCAATATTCATCTCTGGATTCCTGAACGCACCGTCTGGAATTTAAATGGTTTCATGACATCAGGACAAGAATATGGACCAGGTGCAAACAGCAAATGAAGCCATTATTCACAGGTTGTGCAGTTAGCTGTCACAGGGAGAGCTCTGCTTCCAACCAAATGGCCTGTGACCTATGACCCTTCAGATCATCCAATTTCAAGCACTCCTCAAAAATGGGACACAGAGTTTGTAATTAACCATATTAAACAATTGGTTAAGCTGTAAGCTTTCTGCCATGTTTGTAACATTCAATTATGATTAAAGGGATATTTCACAGGATATTTCACGTACATTAAAAAAAAAACTTAAAAAAAAAAAAAAAGGTCATTCTAACGTCTACTCAGGCTTTTGTGAACACCCCAGCCTTTTTTTTTTTAAAGTTACTAGATTCAGTATTTAGATATTTGATATTCATTTTGTGTTATGTCCTTGTGATATGTCCTTTCTCATCTTTTTCTGTCTAGGAGCTCACAAGTATAGTCTATACTGGAAATTCAAACCCAGAAATGGTGATTAATGTAAATTCAATGGATATGTATGGTCACATATTATGCTAATTACTCAAATTGCTCAACGTGCAACTTTTAGCAACCAAGCTTAATCTCATCTGCTAAGCCTATATATGACATTTGAGTCATAAAAGTTTACACATTTCTGTGTCTAACATGGGGGTAGATTTGTTAATCAGGGACCACAGCAGAAATTACATCTTGTATCGCTGTATTGGATCATAATTATTGTGGCATGTCTGTAATCCATGTAACTCGCCCCACCGTAATTCCACACTACCACAGGGAGTGCAGTTCCCAGGCTCTGCACAGGCTCCATACTGCATGGAGTTGGCTTGTGACGTATGTATGTATGTATGTATGTATGTATGTGTGTGTGTCACACACACGCACACACACACACACACACACACACACACAGCTTCAGTGGTCAGATGTACAGAAATAATATTTGTAAAAATTAGTACTTGGAATAACATTGAAAATGACCATGTGTTCGCCTCGCCTCGTCATTACATATGCATCCTATTATAAATGCACCATGCACGTCTCTGCACGTGTACGTACATGTGTACTGTATACCTGTAGGCCTACATACTCTACATGTGTAATCCAAGTAACTCGAGAACCGTTTGCCCCACAGACTTCAAATTTGACACACACGTTCCACACCACAGGGAGTGCAGTGCCCGGCCTTGAGTCTGTGGCATATACCGTTCTCCCGAACCAGATCAAAAGCCTCTGCTCAGGGTCTAGACAGGGCCCAAATTAGCCAATAAACCTTGCGGTAAGCCCCACCCGCTCACGCACCTGCCCCAATACCGCTGCTAAGCAGGAGAAATTACAACCCCTACTATCAGCGATCCTCCACTGAGGACTGTTATGTCGGCGTTTTTCCGAAGAGGAATAGAAGTATTCATATCAACAACATCCATACTATAATAAGGCCATGGTGAAACGTTGCTATTGGGCGTCCTGCAACAGTGCTTCATAGGTACCCGAACGTTTGGGGCATTTTTTTTAATTACTTTTCCCGTGGGTGAGCACATGGTTTACAATTAACCCTCCCTGCTACTAAATAACGGCATAACGTCAACGGTTGTTCAACCGGGTGAAATATATCACTGCAGCGTTTATACACGCTTGGATTTATTTCAAACAAAACACAACTTGGGAGTTGATGTGTTTGATGGTTTGTGCCAAAAACATAATCTGTGACTGTCGGGCATATAAACCAAAGTATCTCCATAATATTTCCATCTATGTTTTACTTTCTCAGTATGGCAGTAACAACACGCCACTGTTGGATGTGTTGTGTGTGTCGTTTGTTCTTCATGTACTGCTCTCTTTAACGATTTCTGGACAGGGGGCGGGGGCATTCGAACAGGGGGCTAAATATGTATTAGTTTACAACATTTTATGGCGATTTCTTTCTTATTTACTATAACCTCCTACACCCTATGAAATTATCTGACCAATATCTGGATTCTGTATACTAAATACATATTAAGATTAGTCATCTTTATAGATACGGTCATAGGTTAAAGCTCTATTGTGCTGAAGGATGCTCGTTTAACAGCAGGGCGCAGCAGGGAATCGAACCCCATCCCAGTAAACCAGGAGCTCCATGCCTGTGCCAAAGTGCTTTGTTTGCGACGCAACGCAAAAACCTACCCTAGTAGGAGCCCTACCCTACCAGCCCTACCCTACCAGCAGCAAAGAATACAAAAACAGATCCTTACCGTGAACCATCACGTTCTTCTGCAAATGACAGGCGGTGTCCACAAGTTAGGGGAAATGGTGAAATGACGGAACCGGACGAAATTGTGGCAGTCGACGCAAAAGACGCAACGCAAAAGACGCAACGCAAACGAGCGCAACAGCAAGCAGCCCGACGTGACGCAACCGCAGGAAGCCGGAACGCAAACGCAAACGAGAGAAACACCATCTGTACCCTGCAGAACCACACCAGCGACAGCAAAGGACAATAAACAAGATTTGTACTCACTGCGCAGCTCTTCCCAGCAGCAGCTAGCGTACAGTTCCTACCTCAATGTCTTGTGCAGGGGGGCATCGAACTGGGAAACTTTACATGGGCTCCAGCCTCCAGGGTAGGGTCCTCGGAAGGCTAAATTGGTGGGGCTGCGGGGCCCACAGAGATGGCTCGTCTCAGGGCCCATGGCTTGGTGCTGCCTACACCACTGGTCTCGTGACTCTGAAGAGAAAAGATAAGTGTCATTAGTGTATAGGCCTACATCACATTAGAAACACATGTGGCTGTATAGCCTTGTCAGCACCCACAACCCACATTTTACAACTTAACATCCCTCCCCCAAGGTTATACTTAAATATACATTTTCCCCCCCAACTTTTGAAATATGTTTTTCCTTCAGCTTTGAATTAACTTTAAGCCCAACATTGTATTGTGAGTTTGTGACAATACCAATTTTACCCTGACAGGTCTGTAACTCCGACTGTAACATGAACCCTTACAGCTCTGAGAGTGTACAAATGGAACCAAATGGACCCTGTCCATTTGTACACTGTCCCAAGAGTTAAGAGGAGATCTTGAAATGCAAGAGTTTGAAAGCCATTGTGAAAAAGACACTATGAGCCATATTGGAACGGTTACCTTAAACCTTGTTATAAAACACAACTCCTCAGTGGCATTCATTCACAGATAAAGTTCCCCAAACAGAATCATTTCAAACAAATAAAACTATTAAACGAGTAAAGAGTTCGATGTGATCAGTATCGAATCTTTAATCATTTTCTATTAACAGTTTATACCATTACATGCATGCTTTTAGAAAATAAAATTAAAGTTATTTTATAATATATATATATATATAACATGATATATATTATAATATAATACACCAATATTAATTATTAAACCAAAAGGTCAAACATAATTCATAAATCAAATACTTTCAATATAAACAAACAGTTAACCAGTTGATCCAAGTTAAGACACCAAGCCTATATAACTCACCGAATAGTAACCAAGGATTGTCACAGTGAACAGGATCCTGCTGCCATGCCAAACATTTCAGCCATCTTGCATAGGTGGGAGTGAGGAGTGTAGGAACTGATGTCACCTTTATACTGCCTTGATTGACAGTTGACATGGGTTGCCATTTGCGGGTTGCCACGTTGGCTGGGTTACATAAAGGTTTAAGTTTAACATTTAGTTACCTTCTTGCGACAGACAGACAGACAGACAGACAGACAGGCAGGCAGGCAGGCAGGCAGGCAGGCAGGCAGACAGACAGGCAGACAGGCAGGCAGGCAGACAGGCAGGCAGGCAGGCAGGCTCCTCCTAAACGTTACAGTAGGCCAATCACACGCAGTCACCACACTTTTTTTTCAATTCAAATTAGCTTTATTGGCATTGAGAAAACATACGTTTACATTGCCATGGCAAAAAGCACAATACAACAAATCAAAATTAAATTTTAATTGAAAGTCAGAATATCAGTGTCACACACACGCACAGTGTGCGTGAAGTCACCGTCTGTCTGTAGCAAGAAGGTAACTAAATGTTAAACTTAAACCTTTATGTAACCCAGCCAACATGGCAACCCGCAAATGGCAACCAATGTCAACTGTCAATCAAGGCAGTATAAAGGTGACATCAGTTCCTACACTCCTCACTCCCACCTATGCAAGATGGCCGAAATGTTTGGCATGGCAGCAGGATCCTGTTCACTGTGACAATCCTTGGTTACTATTCGGTGAGTTATATAGGTTTGGTGTCTTAACTTGGATCAACTGGTTAACTGTTTGTTTATATTGAAAATATTTGATTTATGAATTATGTTTGACCTTTTGGTTTAATAATGAATATTGGTGTATTATATTATAATATATATATATATATATATATATATATATATATTATTACACTCTCAGAGCTGTAAGGGTTCATTTGGTTAAACATGTTGCAGTCAGAGTTACAGACCTGTCAGGGTAAAATTGGTATTGTCACAAACTCACAATACAATGTTGGGCTTAAAGTTAATTCAAAGCTGAAGGAAAAACATATTTTAAAACTTGGGGGGAAATATATATTAAAGTATAACCTTGGGGGAGGGATGTTAAGTTGTAAAATGTGGGTTGTGGGGGCTGACAAGGCTATACAGCCACATGTGTTTCTAATGTGATGTAGGCCTACATAACACTAATGACACTTATCCTTTCTCTTCAGAGTCACGAGACCAGTGGTGTAGGCAGCACCAAGCCATGGGCCCTGAGACGAGCCATCTCCGTGGGCCCCGCAGCCCCACCAATTTAGCCTTCCGAGGACCCCTACCCTGGAGGCTGGAGCCCATGTAAAGTTTCCCAGTTCGATGCCCCCCTGCACAAGACATTGAGGTAGGAACTGTACGCTAGCAGCGGCTGGGAAGAGCTGCGCAGTGAGTACAAATCTTGTTTATTGTCCTTTGCTGTCGCTGGTGTGGTTCTGCAGGGTACTGATGGTGTTTCTCTCGTTTGCGTTCCAGCTTCCTGCGGTTGCGTCATGTCGGGCTGCTTGCTGTTGCGCTCGTTTGCGTTGCGTCTTTTGCGTCGACTGCCACAATTTCGTCCGGTTCCGTCATTTCACCATTTCCCCTAAATTGTGGACACTGCCTGTCATTTGCAGAAGAACGTGATGGTTCACGGTAAGGATCTGTTTTTTGTATTCTTTGCTGCTGGTAGGGTAGGGCTGGTAGGGTAGGGCTCCTACTAGGGTAGGTTTTTGCGTTGCGTCGCAAACAAAGCACTTTGGCACAGGCATGGAGCTCCTGGTTTACTGGGATGGGGTTCGATTCCCTGCTGCGCCCTGCTGTTAAACGAGCATCCTTTAGCACAATAGAGCTTTAACCTATGACCGTATCTATAAAGATGACTAATCTTAATATGTATGTAGTATACAAAATCCAGATATTGGTCAGATATCATTTCTTAGGGTGTAGGAGGGTTATAGTAAATAAGAAAGAAATCGCCATAAAATGTTGTAAACGAATACATATTTAGCCCCCTGTTCGAATGCCCCCGCCCCTGTCCAAAAATCGCGGAAATCGTGTGTGTGTGTGTGTGTGTCTACTACCATACAGAGTATAGTACAGACTACTGAGCGTAAACAGTAGTACATTACAGTACAGAATTCAGTACAGTACACAATACATTACACATGAGTACAGTACAGTCCCTCCAGGGCTAATGTCACCAACCCCTGGAATGATCAGTGGCACATATTTTCAACTTGATTGTCATATCACAGGTTTACAAATGCAGAGTGAAATTATTTGTCATGCAAGCTCTCAAGTCATGCAGTGTCAAAGCGGTAAAGAAAGACTGCAACAAGGGAAACAAGTTAAACATTAAATATATAATCCTAATATGAGCAATGTCAAATATATACATAAGGTGCATGGTTAAAAATACAACAAAAGAAAATAATTTAAAAATAGCAGCAGATAAAAATGTCCCTTGTTAGTATTCTCTGGTGTAGGTTAGACGTCACTTAGAGCCAATATCAAACATGTCAGTGTACAGCATACATGCTGTGAGTGCCAGTACAACAACAGCAAAGCACAACAGCAGTCATACAGTATATACTGTACATAAAATATGCTCTTGTGTGGCAGCGAGTCATCAGGACAGCCTGGCGACCACCAGGGCTCAGTGATTGTTGTGAGCCATTGATCTGTGCCAGGTGGAAAGTGCTCCAGTTTGGTATTTATCTCATGGTCTGGTATTTAACTTAATTGTATAGTTGAAGTGTCCTAGGCTTGACGGCTTTTACTCCAGAGCCCTCAGGGGGATTGAAGGCATAACGTGGAGCCAGCATGTTAGAAACCAAACTTTCAGAGAGCTAAACCAACAGCTCCCAGCATCCCGTCTCGCAGCAATGCGGCGAGTGCGCTGGTATGGCCACGTCATTCGCCTGCCGGGGGGAACATCCAACACGCACCATCCTGGACTTCAATCCCCAGCAAGCCGGCTGGAGACGACCTGGAGGCTCCCCCCGCACCCGCTGGCTGGATGTACTGTAATAGCCCAGGACCTTAGAGCATGTAACGTGACTTTGGCACAAGCTCAACATCTTGCCCTCAACAGACCCAGATGGAGAGACCTGGTGGCTTTGGTTGGCTCTACTCGCCCTGAAGTGCAAGAGGACTAAGTAAGTAAGTATGTTCCATAAGTTTCCGCTGTCCACCGGTCCATCAGACTCCACATTCCAGACCTGAAATGATGAGGTTAGCGATAGGATGGGATTGGAAGTGTGCGTACAGAGTGGTGTGTACTGTAGGTCTGCTCGTCTGATTTGATATAAGTGTTGTTTGAGGCGTGTTTCTAATGTGTGTTTGGTTTCTCCTGTGTAGTGTTTATGACATTGTGTGTGCAAGTGATATAAACTATATTGGGGGTTGTCAGGGACAGAGGATCTTGAATGGGGAAGGAAGTGTGACTATGGGGGTTGTTGATGAATGTGCAGACTGTAGGGGCTTGGGAGGTAAAGTGGAAAATCTGGAATGCACAAGGAGGTCTCCCAGGTTCCTATTCCTTCTGAGTGCAGAAATGACCTGATGTGTTTGTAATGGGGGGTAGGATTGTTTTGTAGTTTGATCTTATGGTGTAGTATAGTGGTTGGAGTGTATGTGAAAATGTGGTTATTAATGGGAGTAGTGTTGTAGTGGTAGATGAGCCTGTGGGATCAGACATGAAAAGAAAGAAAGTTTGAGCGCTTTACCACAAAAAGTACAGGTACAGGGTTTCAGATATTTACAAGCTTTTGCCACAAAAGACACGAACATAGAGTCTCTCTCTCCCTCTCTCCCTCACTCTCTCTCTCTGTCTCTCACTCTCTCTCTCTCTCTCTCTCTCTCTCTCTCTCTCTCTCTCTTAGCTTATTTATGGGCTGCAGTTGAGGGGTCTTTTTTTCCCACAAAAAAAACATATTTACACATAGGTATATATGCAGGCCAAAGAGAACTTCCCCAGGGAAAGGAAGGGACCGCACACTCCAGAGACTCAGGACAAGATTATGTATGCTTCATTTTTATTGCGTTTATACGCGTTTCGCCGTTTGGCTTCGTCAGGTACGTGCTTGCATACACCTGACGAAGCCAAACGGTGAAACATGTCGTTCAATACAAAATGAAGCATAAATAATCTTGTCCTGAGTCTCAGGAGTGTGCGGTCCTTCCTTTCCCTGGGGAAGTTCTCTTTGGCCTGCATTTATACCGTGCCTACCAGCACCTCCCCCACCTGGATGTGCATGAGAAGCTATCTGTTTATATATATATATATATATATATATATATATATATATATATATATATATATATATATATATATATATATATATATATATATATACTGTTCTACATACTGATACTGTATGTTCTTTTAATGGTCCATCATTGCACATTGTATATGCAGTACAGTATATGAAGACAGCCTTTCTTGTTTTTCATAATGCAGTACTGTATACAATCGTTATATGATCTATATCTTCTTTACCTCTCGTCCACTTGTACACATCAGTAGTTGCTGTACAGTCTGTGTGCATCCCGTTGCATTGCTCGTGCGTTTTAGATGTCTTTGCTGCCATATATCTATGTAGCCTGGTAGGTGTGGCGTTTTGTTCTGTTCACACGCTCCAAGCTGCCACCAAAGCGGATTAAGGGGGCTGGGTGTTTGACCCAGCGCTCTAGGCTGGACTTTATCCCTGACAGAAAGAGGGTACAGAGGGTGAACTTTCTCTTCTGCATGGGATGAACCCAGCCCGGGCTGCCCTGCCACCCTGTGACCCCGGCTGCCATCGGATCAGGCTGGAAGTGTCACTGCTGGGTAATTGGTCTGTCTGTCTGCCTGTCACCACACACACAAAGCCTGATTCAGCTTGCAAAGTCCTTTCCCTGCTCGGGCTATATGAGACCATGTGTATGGCAGCAGCCTGAGGGCTATATGCGCGAGTGTGTGCATGCGCATACATGTGTGAATGTGTGGGTGGACCGTGGACGATATGCCAGGGCTTTGTGGGTTCACTGGTTGCCTGACACAGCATTCACTGTGTCCCCACTGGAGCACCGCTTTGCTGCAAAGGAGAGAAAAGAAACACACATATGCCGATCCAAGCTTTGTTCTCTAGCTTGACAGAACAATGGAGAGAGAGAGAGAGAGAGAGAGAGAGAGAGCAACACAGTGATATGTCTTAAAGAACCACCCACCCCACAAAATTGTGTCAAATCCTGACATGCATAATGTGATCCTAATCTTTTACAACTACAATCCGGTCTTCAGCCATGGCCCGGCCCCTCACTGAATCCAGGTTTGATGCAGGGCCGTGGGCACACAACTTGGACACGTCACATGCCAATGCCAATCAGAGCCTGACATGCCCGTTCAAAGAGGAAGTATGCTGTTGCAGAGGAAGTATGTATACTGTATGTTGAGTCATGCAAAACAAGCATCCCCAGTTCCCACACCTCCGTGGGTCCCATGCCGTCAATGAGGAAGTGTGGCTTGTTTCTTTGTTTTTGTTTGGATGTTCTCAATACTCATTGGTTCACCCACATTCTGGAGGATCAAAATGTACAGTATGTTAAGATATTCGTTGAGAGCATATAAAACTCTACTGAAAACAAATACAACTGTAATGAAAAGTACTAAAAAGCTAATTTAAGGACATTTGGGAATGGGAGGAGGGGATGGGGGGGGGGGGGGGGTAATTGACAAGACATGTATTGAACAGTCATTCATTTTCAGCTCATTTAAAACACACGAGGGTACATTTTAACCATGGGCCCTAAGTGCAGCAGTCTATCAGCACAGTAGCAAATCTTCCTCAGTGGCTAACAAATGTACTTCCTGTGACAGCTGACAAGACTAACACACAGATAGACACGACGAGCACTTACATATAAGCGTCCATTACTTGCTGTCCATTTTCTTACCCTCAGATTTAAATGAACTCTCAGGATTTCACAGTGTATAGATGCTCTCATATTAATTCCACCACCATCTCAGGTCATTTATACCTCTATTCATCTCACACATCAGACATTTCCTGACCCATGTCTGCTGTGAACAAGTGACCCTTTGACCCCCACAAGAATTAGCGTGGCCTTTTCCATAGTTCTCCTTCAGTCTCCTCCTCTACCAATTACATGTAGGTCAAGTGTGGGATAATTGCTCATTTCAGAATGCAGCAGATTAGCTGACACTATGAAACAATATGACAGTGTCATGGCTGTCTAAAAGAAACATACATACCATTTGGGATTTTATTGTGGGCAACATCTAGCAGTGATTAACCACTTAAGCCCTATTCAAAAAGAAGATTCTACAAGCACACAACCCGCCATGTCATGAGACTTGTGACACATTGAGGGTCACGTGACACTCGCTATTGCTTTATCGTGAACATATGTGAATATTCAAATATTCAAATATTTGTATTCTTATATTCTCGTATGTACACATACATACATACATACATACATATACATACATAAGCCTTGCATAGTCCCCAGTGAATAGGCATTTTGCCCTTCACTGGTAACCCTATTTTGGAGTAGTTTTAAATAAATTAAGGTTGGTGGGCTGGGCTTTTTACAAAAAAGCCCCCCTTTTAAATACTACACACATACATACATACATACATACATATCTACATGCATACATTTCAGAAGTTTTAGCAGTTTTTAAGGACCCACTTTTAGGCCAGTGCACCAGAGCAAACTCTTTAACCAAATACATATACATACATAATTAATAGAAATAAATTAAAGATACCTATTAATGGACCCAAGGATCAATTCATGGATAAAAATAAATCTGGCGACCCACGGATAAATTAATAGATAAAAATAAATTATATCTATTTTGTAATGATAATTAGAAACTAGGACTGTAAATAAATACCTTCAAATAACCCAGCAGGGCATCCATGTGCGGGACAGAGGAGGTGAATTCTACATCTCATCATCTATGTGCTGGTCCAATGGGGTGTGTGTGTGGGGGGGGGGGGCATTAGGAGGGCACATGTGCACGCAGCGCACTCCAAACTGCTTTTGCAATAGATGTGAAGAGTAGTTTTCATCTCATGGTTCCATCTATGTAATGTGATGAAGTCCTAATATCCCACTGCGATGGTATCAAGGTGAGATGTCAACAACACTGCCTCACATATCCGACATTGGAATGTAATCTAAAAATGAATTATGGATAGCGTACACATGTGAACAGCTGTCGATGGACTATTACAGTAGAATTCGAACAGACACACACACACACACACACACACACACACACACACACACACACACACGCACACACACACACACACACACACACACACACACACACACACACACTGTACACTTCATGACAATACACAGTCAGGCAAGAACAACTGGGGTATGCTGTTAATTACTCATCAACTCAGTCTATAACTCAAGATATTGACAACTTGAAGGATTCAAATCTCAATTTAATTAAGTTTTCAGCATATATTTCAATATAATTAAAGAAAGAGTCACAGTTTGCATTTCCTTTAATAATGTATGGTGTTTGCGAGAACCATGCAGAGAAAGCAGGAAGGTCCTTGATTGACTCTGACAAGCCATATGCAAATGATTAATTATAGTCATTTAACCTGATTGGACAAGACAGGCATGCTGCATGCAAATTCTCTGAGAGTTGCAGTTGGCCGCTGGAGAGGCCTGGAAGCAAGAAATTATCTACAAATATTTAGCTAACATTGACCATATTCCGCACAATGTTCATCACTTGGTAATGGAGCAAAACCAGAATCTATATACATTTCCTGTCCCAGTCTCAATTAGCGAACATGCTCTCCCTTACTCTCCCTAAGAACCATACAATATGATACATAATACATACAGTATGCACATTGCAGAACCATAATCAGACATAGATATTGACATTTGTGTTAATGGAATAGTTTTTAGATTTGTTTATAGTATACAGGATTGATAGTATACAGGATTGATTTCAAAGTCTTGCTTTTTGTTTTTAAATGTTTAAATGGTTTGGCACCCATTTATCTCTCTGAATTGCTGAAACCTTATGTTCCCACAAGGACCCTCAGGTCCTCTGACCAGCTTCTCCTGGTGGTGCCTAAATCAAGGCTGAAGCTCAGAGGGAACCGGGCATTTGCAGCGGCAGCTCCCAAGCTCTGGAATGAGCTGCCTCTGCACATACTGTAAGACAAGCCCCCACTCTTCAGGTGTTTAAATCACGCCTCAAGACATATCTTTATTCTTTGGCTTTTCCAAGCATAGTATGAGCTGTTGAAAGTGACACTGTGTACTGTATGTTGTTTGTTTTTTAAATGAAGTTGTGATTTTTATTATTTTATTGTAAAGCACTTTGGTACAACTTGTTATTTAAGTGTGCTATATAAATAAAGATGATATGGTATGGTATATGTGTGCACAAACTGCACATGCATGTGCGCACGCACGCATTCCACATTTTATCAAAAGTAATGCATTATCAATGACATTAAACTGTTTTAGAGAGAGAGAGAGAGAGAGAGAGAGAGAGACACACACACACACACACATAATCAATTGCAATATTCTGATTGCACATTTTCTCAACTGCATAATTTTTGCTGTGTGCATGTGTGCCTTGCAATATCCTGCTAATTTACTTCATTCGTATTCATGGTAGGGAAAGCAGAGCAGTGATTTCAAGGTTAGCAAGTAAGCGATTGTATTTTAAAAGAACGGGCAAGCTAGCCTGCGAATCTAATTAGCGCGAGAAGCATTCCTTCCCCTTCCAAAAAACTAATTTGCACCAGAAAGGCATTATATTCTCCCATATTTCTGTTTCTTTGTGCATATTTCTCGCCAAATCAAAAGTATTATACAGCAGTGGATTTTTCCACTGGGCTTATTTTGTATTTGTATTACAGTACTATGTTGAATGAAAGTGCTGTCACTGCAAGACACTTCCCCACTGCAATTACTCTGCGTATTCAAGGCTCTGTTCACTCTCTATTCATAGTCTGGATTTTCGGTGGTGAGGTGACCACCGGAGCTAAAATAACGTTTATATGTGACCATACCATTAAAAACGTCAAAAAAATGCCAAAATGTCATTATGCTTTAAGTAGAATGTGATTTGTCAAACTAGGGGGTTTCGTGATTCTGTATCCAGAAAAAAACCCACTCCTTGGGCTAAAAACGGCCATCATCACAAATGTGATGAGATCTGCACATTTGGGCAAGTGGCTATGGCTTTTATTTAGGTTGTCAATGGTATGGTCCAAGCTCAATACCGACAGCCGGTATGCAAGTGGATTCATGAATCCTATATAGATAATATTTTAGAAAATAATATATATACAATCTTTTAGGGATGTTTCCGATAAAAAAAATGCTCCTGGTCCGATTCCGATCATTTGATTTTGAGACATGCCGATACCGATTTTTCCCAATCCGATCTGTATATTTGAAGATATATGTGAAAAGGTATGTCACTCTAGTCTAGTCTGTTGCCTTTCAATTATTCAAAGGCAAACATATGTGACTACTTTTATTAGAACTAGCCTATAAAGGACTGTCATTGTGGATTTCATGGATGTATATGAAAGCAGGGAATCATCAAAAATAATGATTTATTGGTTAATTAGATTGAGTGAATCTTGCAACTACATGGCTTAGCTTAGATAGTAGGCCTACTACAGGACATTATCATATCATGCATACCTAGTGGGGGTTGCATTTCTTCGTTTTCATCATGGGTCTATTTCACGCCTCTGTGAATGTCTTTGTTGCATGATCTTTGAGACCAAGTCTGCCACTGCTGTAACTAGTGCCCCAGGAGGATAAACATCAAGCATACACATGACAGTTTTCACAAGATATATACATACATTTCTTTACATTAGATTTACATTAGACACAAGCCTATTTAGACACACTATTTTATTGAAATAAAAAAATGATAATGTCATTTGAAAATGACATGATTGGCTCCGATTTCCGATCACCCGATCCGATCGGGACATCCCTACAAAATGTCCCACTTTAAACAAAAGAAGCCTGTTGGCTGACGGATAGCACTATTATGTAAAAGACCACCTTCCTCATCAGGAGCCATTTTAAAACTTGCAAGACCTGCACCTTTCACAATGATAACTTCCCAATCTACTGATGAGCTCCTCTAAGCTCCTCAAACAGATGAAAGATAGTGTCAGTGCTGTGGAAGTGAGTTTGAGAGGTTATTGAACTCCTTCACAGAGGTCAGTTTCAAAGAACTGAACATTAACATTGGACTGTCTATGCTGTGTTTTGTAACTCTGGCTTTTAAATCACATTCCTCCAAGATGTAGGCATACTTAACTGCCTTATAAATCTGCGAGAAAGGGCCATTTAATACTAATGGGCATATCTTGTCTCATGATGCAATCAATGTTCACTTTGATTCTGATTAGTAGGCTCTGAACGAACGGCGTCAACTCCGGGAGTGCCTGAGAGCTTAAGCACCCACTGGCAAAATAATAAGCCAATAAGCACCCACTGAAATGAAGGCTGAAGATCCCCTCCCCCTGGTCATTTTGTCACGTAGTCACACACCTTTACGGGGGGTGGGGGTCGCTTGGGCCACTGAGGTGGTGGGCGAACAGGTATTCATTCAAATGCTAGGTGGCTTTTGTTCCGCTGCCAGGTAGAGAGTATAAATGTTGCATACAGTGCAGTACAGGCTTTACTTTACTTCCATTTGACAATTCCCGATGAATAAACTGCAAGCACTTTCATTTATTCATCCTCCCTACTGTTACAGAAGTTATTCAGTGCATTTATTATTTTGAAGGTGGAAAATTCCAGGGCTGTGAATCGGATGTAAAAACCAGTGTAAAGTGTCCCGCGATTGTTATGTAATAATTCACCCAAAGCATACATTGTGTTTGGGAAAAGAATCAGAGATAAATGCATTTTATGAGTGAGGGGCGCTCTTATCATCATACTGTACATCATCATGACATAAAATAGACACTATGACCTAAAATTGTTCATTCATTGTCAATGGGAATGTAATGTTTGTGCAGTTTGTCCACACACACACACACACACACACACACACACACACACACACACACACACACACACACACACACGCACACACACACACACACACACACACACACACACACATCATTGCCTCTGTCTAGCATCTGTGTCTCCATTGTCTCTGCATTGATTTGCTCTCCTTCATGTCTTTATATCCTGTCCTTTACATCTTTGTCCTGCTCTGTCCAAAACCTACTCACCGACTCTGTCTTAAACTGGATGTATAGCTACAGTATACTTGAAAAGATGCCAACCACTTGCATTCAGGCAAACATCAGTTGAACGCGACAGCAGAAATGAGCAGCGGGGCATCTTCCATTGTATGCCTATGGCGTAACGTTGCGCCATACTGAATGTATGTACTGTAATGTGCACGCACCAGAGTGATTGTACTGTGTAAAAATGAGTCATCAACCTAGACTCAAAATCTTACTATGATATAAAATCATAGTCATATAAAATATAATAATAAAAAAAAATTGCCTACGTAATGGTGTTATCCACTTAACAACATTGCGTAAAATATATCGTGCAACTGGTTAGACCTATCTGGGCCCTCCTATGCCCAGCTTTGAGTGTTTGTGTAAACACAAACATTGCAGACGAAAGTGTGTAAGCACAAACATTGAAGACAATAGTGAGGACTCGAATTGTGATTGGCCGGAATGAGATGATGTATGATGATAAGAGCGCCCCTCACTTCACACAGGTGTGATTTTATTATTTTATTTCTAATGCCTATGCTGTTATGTCATTACCACAGCAACCAATGCAGATATAGATCAATGCAGCTATAGATCAATGCAGATATAGGTCAATGAAGTCTGAATACAAAAATCCTATCCGATCACTTACTAGTGTACTAGTGTAGACAATCGGTATTAGAGCTGAGCTGAACACATTATTAGACACAACACAAGCTAAATTGAGTGCTTTTACATATGTGTCAGAGATGGCTCTCCTACAGGGGTCATATGCAAATGTCTTGATCCCCTATACGTCTGTTTGTTTAATGTTTTTTGTCCAGCATGTGCCCATATATAGGATGAGACCCGAAACAAATCGCCAAAAACACTCTCACATAGACTATATTTTAAATAGACTGATAGAGAAACTCAACATTTAAACCAGGAAATTATTTGGAAGATATTCCTCCCCTGCTGCCATACAATTCAGGTTGGTGATCAGCTGTTGGTCAGTTTGCACCATTTTAGTCCGGTTGGCTCTATTTTGGGCCAGAGCGACTGCTGCAAAATAAAAGTAAGGCAAAGTAGTATGTTTTGCCCTGCCCACGTGTTTAATGTTTTGGTGACTCACCATGCAGCAGTGTGGGAGGAGAGGTGTAGGAGGGTGTGCGTCGTGTATAAATCAGCAGTGCACTGTAATGTTTGGGTCATTGAGGAACCACGATTTGTGCTGCCCACCTGCTTGGCGCAGGCCGGTCTATCAGCGTGAGGCACGCATTGTTGCTATTTTCTGCACACTGCACAGACTAGTTGGAGGCTAAACACAGATAGATCTCCAACATCACTTAAACCAACTATGATGTACTTTGTAATGAATACTAACCCACATGTGACTACTGACTAGTGGTTTCGGATGTTATCAGACCATCATGAGCCAGTATATGGACATTTGTTTCCTACATTGCCTGACATCGTGTTGGTCACGTTGTCTAACTACTAACCCTAACCTCAGCCTTAACCGGCCACGTAAGTAAACATAAAGCAAAGTTGTTTTAGCTTTGGCGGCAGTAATTTCACATGCAAGTCTTAACTGATTGGTCATCTAGATATTGATTATTACACATACTGCCAGGTTCAGTTTGGCGTTTCACGCTTCGCTTTGATTTCTGGGCCAGATGCTGATCTCTATTTCGCTGAGTCCTAGAGCACAGATTACCAATGTTTTGACTGATATTTTTTCAAATGCGTAAACTTTTTGAAAAGCTTTCAAACTTGATTGTATCGTTTGTATTTGAGTACATACCAAAACAATACATAGAATTATCCCTATTCAAAGCTACGTATAACATAGCTGATCTACAAGTTCCCAGTGCCTTGCAATGTGACTCATAAGAATAAAAATATATTCATTCTAATCCAACCCGCCACCCTGCTACTTCCCTGCCTTTTTTGGTTTTTTGTTTTCTCACTCTCAATCATTCATTTCCTCTTCCCTCTCTCCCTACCTTTTTGTGTTTCTTTCACTAGATCCCAATTTGCTCCGTTCTCTCACCTCTATTCTTTTCCACACCCCCCTTAATAATTATGTCTCTCAAGTATGTCTCTCAAGCTCTCTGACATTCTTCAAATGCGAGTCTGGAACTATCGGAAGCTCTCATCTGTTTGTAATTTCCATTCATGAGAATGAGTAATATATATTTCAATATATTTAGAGATTCGAGAGGATTAAATATCCATCGTCTCTGTCTTTCTTCTAATCCGACCTCTCTCTCTCTCCATATATTTAACCCTCCAGCAGTGTTTCAGTACATCCTGATCTGTATTTGCTGTCTAATTAACCGGCACCTGCTGACTGCTGAGTGACCAGCTTTAACCAGACCCCCCACCACTGTGTCCACAGGTTGGAGTAAAGCCCACACGCACGCAGACACATAATGGCGCACACACACACACACACACACACACACACACACACACACACACACACTTGGCATGTCGAGAGCTTTGGGCTATTTGTGGCTTCAATGATTTCCATTAGTAGTTGATATGGAAATGAATTAATACAGGCTCATTTTAATCTCACTACTACAAAACAGTCCTTTTATTTGAATGCTCTTATGTTCTCACTGCTGTCAAAGCAGCACTGGAGATGGACGACTTCTTCAAATTATATCAGGATTGATTAAGTAATTGCATGACTGAAAGGGGGCTATGAATGCTTGCACTTTTGCACACACACATCATTAATGTATATGCAAGCAAATGTTGAAATGTATAGTTGTGTATATACAATCTGTCACACTCTCTGTCAGTGTGGGCATATAGGCTTGGCTCCAGCTCCAAGCTTGGCACACCTGGTTCCAGTTCCCTCATCTCCCTCACCTGCCTGGCATCAGCTCATCACCTCCAGTCTATAACTGTTTGGTCTTCTCTCCACGTGATACCAGATCGTTTCACAACCACTGTGCATGGTAGCGCTTGTGAATCCTTTGTGTTAGTATTTAGTTAGTATTAGTATTAGTATTATGAATAATGTTAACATAATTTATTTTGGCTTATTTTCCAGTTGAAAATACGAAGTAGAGTATGGCCCCTGACGCACACGCCTTCATTAGTTGCGTAACATGCTACACGATCAAACGAGCCCTCCCCGACTCTAACTTTCCGTACGCACGGCACCGTCTAAGCACACGCTGCATTGGCTACACGTTCTGCGTAAGCTGAGCGTCTTTGGTGTCTACCACCAGAAAGTGTTCCTCTACCGAGTCTCTTCCCTCAGGAAGACATTTCAGAGGCCCCTGACCCTGTGTAGGCTCAACTAGAATGGTTTCCATCCTGATTCGCTGCGTTCTGTGATTTGTTTTGTCACTTCGCTACTCAGTCTGGAAAGTCTCCATATCAACAAGGTAGACGGGACATGCCAAAACTGATAAATCGACCCGGGGCTTCTGATTGGTCTGTGGTGGGTCGGGATAAAAACCAGTTTGACGTCATATCAATGCACAACTACTGATGTTGCTCTGCAACGTCCCCTCCCCTGATCATCCACCAAACTCACCCCACACAGTTGGCAGTTTTGTTGTACTACTGACATAGTGCACTACTGAATCAAACTATAGTGTTTACTTACCGTAGGTTTTACTCTCGAGTCTTGAACTGGCGCCAATCGTTTAACATTGATAAAAGCCATGGACAGAGTGGCGCTCACTGATGATGTATCAGCAATAACGTCACTACTTAACAGGTGACGTTATGAAGTAGGAGTCAAACAGGAGACTGAGTAGCGGTGTGACAAAATAAATCATGGAACACAGCAAATCGGGCTGTAGACCGGACTAAGGATCAACTGCTTTGAGAACGCCTTTGTTCACCAAAGCCCTAACTATATTGCTGCAGAGCCTAAACCGTGTAACACAGTGGTTCTCAAACTTTTTCATGTGAAGGACACCCAAATTGACACTCATTAGCCCCCATTTGAAAATACATGCCATGGACCCGGCCCCCCATAAGAGAAGATTTTTACGGCTCTAGCAGTGATTCTCAACCTGTTTAATTCCAAGGACCCCCATTTAATGGCATTTCTATTTCTATTTCATTTGGTTACAAACTATCATTTAGCTGGGGTCCCCCTGGAACTGGGAGCCACTGCTGTAACACATACATACCTGTATACTGACTGTACATGTACTGTACAGTTTGATATGATTGACACGAGGATGGCTTATTATGTAAACTATCATGAATACAGATGAGTTGTATGATGGACAGTGTGCATTGGGTGTGGGCAGCCTGCATTATTCAAAAGTGTATTTGTTAATGCGATTTGTATTAGCAGATGCTGTCCAGTCCAAGACAAATTTATTTTTGGACAATATACTATATCTTACCATATCTTATAGTATTATATAGTGTACTGTATGTGAGCCTGCCCTTTCTGTTTCTCTTTCACTTTGCTTGTATCTCTCTTTATTGTATCTCTCTTTCTCTCTCTGTCACACATCCTTGAACATGATCTCTCCTTCCGGTGACTTTCCATTTGTTCCGGCACAAACGCTCAATTAAACATTATGAATTTTGTGATGCAACAGCAGGAAAGTAAACAAATTGTCGAGGCACGGCAAGAGCAATTTCTTACCCTCTGCTCAACTCTGTAAGATGCCGGACGGGAAAAATGTGAATTATGAAATATGCATGCTGAATGAAAAGAGGAGGCTAAAGAATGGCTTTCTCCACCTGACAGTTAATTGTTTACTGTTTGTTTACCTAGTGAAGTTGGAAGGTGCAATTGAATAACTGAATCCAATAGTTTATACTTTATTTCTTCTTTCATTTTTTTTACCTAAAGAATCCACTACTCCTGAATGAAGTGTCTGGTGCCGGGAGTTTGGTGCAACGCACAGATCCTGTGGCGAGCTATGAGCTTGTAGGTCTGCTATTTTTGGAAAATCGTAAAAATGCGGCACAAATCTTTGAATATATATTCTTTCAGAGCGAACGTTTTTTTATTTCGACGTCAGGCCTAAATGGGTTAATATAATTCGAGAGGACTTTTCTGTTTGGATGAATGGGCTCTCTGGGAAGTGCCACCTATAGGTATCACCTTGCTGGCAAGATGGCTGCGGTCTGAATATGGAGAATGGTGCTGCTGTAGAACGCTCCGAGGATGCGTGGGCTCACTGAATTTCTTCAGGCGGCGAAGAGGCAATAAAGTCTTTGTTGGGCTTTTCTCACCACTGTTTTGGTGTGTGTGACCCACTTCAGGTCCTTGGAGATGTGTATCCCCAGGAATTTAAAGTCACAGACCTGTTCCACTGCAACGCCGTCGTTGAAGATGGGTGCGTGCTCTCTCTCCTGCGTCCTAAAGTCCACGATCAGCTCTTTGGTCTTACTGACGTTGAGAGCGAGGTTGTTTTTCTGACACCACTGTGTCAGTGTGCCAACCTCAGCTCTGTAGGCCGTCTAGTCATCATTTTCGATGATGCCCATCACTGTAGTATCGTCTGCATACTTAATGATGACGTTGATGAGCTGTGTGTGGCTGTACAGTCATGTGTGTACAGGGAATAGAGGAGAGGGCTCAGCACACAGCCCTGGGGTGCTCCCGTGTTGAGAGTCATGGGGTCTGATGTGATGTTTCCCATTCTCACCACTTGACGGCGATCTGATAAAAAGTTCAGTATCCAGCTGCACATGGCCGGTTGCAGGCCTAGATCCCTTTGCTTTGCGTCTAGTCTGGTGGGAATGATGGTGTTAAAAGCAGAGCTATAATCCACGAAGAGCATTCGGACACATATGTTCTTCCAGGTGGGTGAGTGCAGAGTGTAGCGCCAGGGCAACTGCATCGTCAGTGGATCGGTTCTGACGATATGCAAATTGCCATGGGTCCAATGTGGCCGGCAGCACAGAGCTAATTTAAGTTTTGGT
>NC_137870.1:19695685-19708185 GCF_963924005.1 Protomyctophum bolini | reverse complement strand
ATTGCCGCTTTGTCGCAAGGCAAACAATACTATATAATATATTATATGTAAAAAAAATTCTTTCCTTTTCTTGTAATGTCATTTATTTTACTTAAACACTTAACAAAATTTAACTGAGATAAAAGGAACATGGTTTATAATATGAAATGAAATTGCCTGTAAATGATTTTATAATGGAAATAAACAAGTAAAAAAAAAGGATTGCCGCTTTAACATGCATGTGTTTTTCAGAAACCAACTGCTTAATAAACCCTTCCTAATAACATCCAAGGAAGTATATTCCATAATAATAAAATGAATACAATTAAGGCACCAACTGTAAGAGCTTGCAAACCCCTTTTGGGACCTCTGCTACCCAGGGGAAAAAATTTAAAAGCTTGAAAAGCACTGTTGTTATCAGCATAATTTATATCCTTGGTGAGACAGAGGAATGTATGGAACAGCAAAGTAGGGGACCAAATAATGAGAGCTACTGAATATTGGAAACAGTGGTAGATTGTCCTGAAGGGCAAAAGGGGGCAAGTCCTGCCTTTTCCTTGACCCAAAATGAAATTGTGAAAAGCAAACTGGACTGGCAATAATTTATGTTTTTATCAAATCACTGTCCATTCAGATTACTTTCTCATGACAGGTTTTGCAATATGCTCAACGTTGCAGCTCTTTGGCTGTCACTTGAAGGGGCCTGACAGAATGTGTTAAAAACAAAAAGGGCAAAAACATGCAGCATATCACCATACAGTGCTATAGTAATGCAGCCGCAGCTAATAAAAAGATGGGTGTTAGATAGGGGTGTATAGAATTTAATAAACTGTCAGTCTCAGCCTGGTCAGATGTCGTCACCTGGCTATGGCGTGAGTGGAAGCAGACCCTCAGAAGAAAATAAATGGTTGACCAGTCCTTGGTACTGCAGCAGATAGGATAGTAAGAATGAGGGAGGTTCAAAACGTTGACCAGTCCTTGGTACTGCAGCAGATAGGATAAGAATGAGGGAGGTTCAAAACATGACACTAATTTCTGTGCATTATTATACAAAACAGTATCTCGAGAGGTTCAACCCCCCGCCCAGTGGTCGTATGTCACATGGGTATTTCTGAGAATACATAAGATTGACAAAATTTCTGTGGTTTAAAGTTCGTTAGGCCTCAGTGAGTTGGAGGGGTGAGATGAAGGCCAAAGGTGGGAGTTCCTGTCCCCTCTATGGCAGGCAGGACACTCGGCCCCCTTCATTGGAACGGAACAGAGCAACCTGAAAAGATATTATCTATGCACAACACCTAATAAACCTGGTACTAATAGATTCCGTCAAGATTAGGAAGGTATAAGACACATACAGGATACTGTGTTTGCGTAAACAGGCCTTAAGGTCAACATCAGCATATCTCAAGGTATCTCAAGAATTGGTGCAATACAGTAAAGTACAATATGCATGCTGTTGGTCACGTAACCATGGGCTGACATGAGCTGACATTGAGCTTGACATCTATGCATGGTTATGAAAATCATACATAAGTATTGTCATGAACTGGCTCACATCATGACAAAAAGGGAGACAACACACAGGACTAAACTTAACATTATTTTATTTATAACTAAAATAAGGCTTGAACGGTGCAAAATGTATGAGGTGTGAGTGGTCAGTGACATCAGTAGTGTAAAGTGTGTATGGCTGTGTGGACATGGACTGTATGTGCGAGTGCAGAAAGCAACTGAACTGAAACTACTTCAAACAAGCATAATCAAACAAGCAGTGTGACCTGTGCAAGGGAGAGAGAGAGAATGGCCTCAGCCAGCCTGCTTTACCCAAAGGGTTAATTGGGACCAGGTGTGTCAATCCCCAAGACACACCTCAGCAGGTTGGCACTCTCCTCCTACACAGGGACAGAGAACAACAATTAGTATCCAACCCCACGGGATGGGTCATCACAGTATATCGAAATGTCTGTGAACAGCAACATTGACTTTGTATCGTATCATTTTGCAATGCAAATAATCAGTATTGAATTGTTTTGCTATGCAAATAATCAATTATATCAATATTAAGTTCTTGTGCATTATATTTAGCCATTTTGAAAAAATTAAAAGAGGGGTATATTTTTCCATTCAATATCTACACTTGATCTATATGTGTGTAACATGTGTTCATGTCAAGGTATGGGTTTGCCAAATATAATGTCTATATGTAGGCCTATGCAGAGAATCACTGTGTATTTATATCCATATTCATACCCACACCCATTAGTATTAGTAATTGATTAGTAATCAGCTGCAGCTGTGTTAGCTTATAGTGGTAGCCTGCCTTGTGTTTCATTAATTCAACAATTATTACTGTTATTTGATTGCAATCACTGGTTTGTAAGGATATATATACCCTGTATATATAATGCTTCTATGTTTCATATAGGCCTAGGCCTATACTTTTTAATTCCCCTGTAAAAAAGAAAAGGGACATAAAAACCTATGATAGAGAATATAATGTATGTATGAATGAATGGACCATTGTAAAGCGCTTTGAGTAAGGGGGCCAGTTTCGAATTGCAGCCGTCCGTAGGTGCCATTTGAGGGCGGTTTTGAAGGAGTCAAGGGATTCGCATGTCTTAATGACTGTTGGTAGGGCGTTCCACATTTTGGTGGCATAGATTAATACGATTTTGACTGACTGGAACCAAATTGTTTTCCATATAGCTTCTGATACATAGCTAGCTTCTATACATTACTGCATTTATTTTAGACTGTATGGGCCTATAGAATACAATAACAATGTAATTCCTGATGCTTTGAGTAGAGATATTAGGACTACCTGAGAATCATAGATTCCACATGAATATGAAGTCGCTGGGTAAAAACATGGTATCAAATCAGTCAGCCATGCAGGTTGCGGTCGTTCTATAGTCATTTTGTTGTATTAGTATAGGCATTTTACAGTATTAAAAGATCAGAATTAGAAGTGACTCAGAAAAAAAACCCCAAAACTTGATATTTTGGCTTTTTTTTGCAGGTAAACAAAAGTTCAGTCACAGTGTAAGGGTTCGTAATACATCATTAATAAGCAACGTATGCATGCAGTCCATTAATGAGTGCATTGTTATCATCAGTGTCGTCCTGTTGATTTCTATATTCAATCCATTCCTCCCATTTTTCAGTGAATAACTCCTCTTGTAGTATGAGTTACTACATTACTACTACTGCATTACAAATATCTCCTCCACAATGCTCAGCCACTGCTCACAAACTGGAGTTTCTGGTTTGTACCATATAATTTCATCATATTTTTCTGGTTGCTTTGTAACACTCAAATATGATTTAAATCCCAAGTTGGAAAACGCTGCAGGATTAACTTGGCATGTCTATTGTCTACACTTTGTTGGTGCAGATGTTGTTTGTTGGAGTATATTATAAATGACCGAAAGGCATATAAATGTCTATAATTTCAGTTCGTTTTGTGAACACACAATACAGTTTCAGTTTAGTTTTAGTTAAATATTATAACCTTGGTACCAGGAGGTGCATGCATAGTCGAAGAAACCTTAATTGTTCCTATAGGGCATAGGAAAGCGCTATAAAAATGCAATCCATTATTATTATTATTATTATTATTATTATTATTATTATTATTATTATTATTATTATTATAGGCCTATTATAATTAGGCATATTATTATTATTATTATTATTAACAACATGCAAAGCAGGCTATATCGCTAACTATTGACACAACATTCAACAGGCATTAGCCTATACGTGACGACACGTCCTGTGTATAGTTGACCACATGCACCTGTCACCCAGATATCCGGATACCTCTAGATGTCTCCTCCTCGATGCCTCCTCCCATAAGACAGATACCGGTAGACAGATACCGGTAGATTTCAAAATGCATATGGGGAAACCGAACAGCACTGTCCGGGACTGTACGGGACGTACGTGTCCACTGTCCGGTTTCCCCATATGCATTTTGAAATCTACCGGTATACTCCGTCGTACTTGGTGTCGCTCGCCGAAAATAGCCGATCTACAGTCTCATTGTCTTATATGGGAGTAGGCATCGAGGAGGAGACACTCTAACTGCTGCCACTGTCATATCGTCACTATAAGTGCCACTCTGTTAAATGTTGTGCTCCCGCATACTCCTCACACAACGTGACAGAGAAGGTAAGGGGCAATTGCGTTTCCTTTCATTATTGCTTCCAAACTTAATCTTAAAATTATTGTTAATTTATTACAGGCTGTATTGCTCTGTGCAGCTCTGCATGCGCGCCGCGCGCTCTGTTGGTTACAAAACTCTCCAAGTGCGTCTTAATCCTGTAACACATACTGTCATATACTGCCAGTGGAGCGTTAAGCTGCATGCAGGCTTGCACGTCGTTTGTTTTAAATTATAAACGCGAGTGTGGATGAGCTCTATTTAATCAGGCAGATATGTTTTTATAGCTGCGCATGGCCTTAATATGTTCCCAACAAAGTGAGGATTACAATAAGAAGCTTCAGAAAGTAAAAAGTTTACCGAGAGGACGGCCGCAACCGCCAACCATACGAACAGTCCATTCTTGTAAACAAGGATGTTGAACTTTGTGCTCGGATATGTGATTGAACCGAGGTAGCCTATATGTGAACTCTTGTTGCATAGCCATGTGCTATTTCAGTGTTATGGCCAGGCAGGCCTCCTGCCAGGTGCATAGAATAAACAATATGTCTGCATGGGGTATAACTAAATAATAATATGCCTATATATATATATATAGGAATTATAAGTTTTAAGAACATGGTAAATATGTTTTTTTGTATTGTTCAGTTACACTTTTGTGCGTAAATATATGTAAATAAAATGCGTTATTATACATCACATGCAACTTCAAGTTGGAATGAGGAATGATATACTGTCATGATGCAACTGTTCCTTGTTGTACTGGCTTGCGTCAGCTGTGTACAGTATAGTGTTACACCATGTTTACCACAATGCAACTGTTCTCTAAATATATCTGGAAGCCTCCCATCTACATCTGCTTTTTTTTGTCAGTCCCATATGCTTATAACCACTTAGACCAGGGCTTTTCAATTGATTGTGAACGAGGGACCACCCTGACTTAGAATCAACCTGGGGACCACTGTTGTGTTGGGTGGGGTCGTGGGGATATGGGCTAAAATAGATTAGTGCTTTTGTAACACTTGCTATGCATCGCATGTGTATACTTATTTCTCAACCAATGGTTCATTGACTATCATTTCATAATAATAATGACCAGACACCAACCGGTCAATTTTTCCTGAAAAATGAACATTTTGGAGCACAGCATGTCACATTGAGTCATGTTGTGCGCGTGTAGATCGGCTACTCGTATAAACCAGACTCTCGTCTGTACTCTCAGCAGGCTCCAATCATCACTCATGGCCGTTGTGGTATACATCCAGTTGCTCCTCTTCCTCGGCTCTTTGGTGGCTGCTCAGAATGACCTCGTGGTCAACACGCCCAACGGAAGGGTCAGAGGTAAACTGGTCTCCACGCCGGGAGCAAGACAAGAAATACACATTCAGTATATACTGTAGTACTTGTGAACATAAATACACGATGGGCTAGATACACTAGCAAAAGAAGTATGTGTCCGATACTGAAATATGTGTCTGATACTGAAATAAAGGATGCACGCACGCACGCATTTTCTGCTAAATAACCAAAGTTCACTTCATTTTCATCTAAACAAACAGCGGCAGGTATCGTTTCTGTTTTGGAGGTGTCGCGATATTTCGTTGCCAGACAGGAAACGATGGACAAAGTCTTGCGATACAAAGTATTGCGATAGCTTGTTCATTTGTTTATTCTTCCCAGGGTTCAGTGGGGCAGAAATGTGGAACCCCAACACCCCCCTGAGTGAGGACTGTCTCTACCTCAATGTCTGGTCACCAATGGTCAACCACACCATGGGCTCCCCACTGGCTCCTGTACTGGTCTGGATCTATGGAGGCGGGTTCATCGGAGGAACTGCCTCTCTGGATGTATATGACGGTCGCTTCCTTAGCCAGTCAGAAGGCGTGATTGTGGTGTCGATGAATTACAGGTAAGGCTACTTAATCAAAGTACAGTATAGTGTATGCTCTCTCTCTCTTCCTCTCCATATACAGTAAAAACAGTACCAGTAAAAACAAGTCTAGACAGACGTACTCTGTAAGTGAGTATCCTCACTGGTTAGGTCCTGCAAAAACTAGTCGAGGAGTCAAGAGTCCAAGCTTCTCCAAACAAACATTTCTTAGACAGGGAATATACATTTCACTAATTATCTATGCATGCCATTTACATTTAACTGATTATCTATGCATGCCATTTACACAACTCGTAACAAAGAAGCTGTATGTTCATATTATGGTCAGTAGTAAAATCACAAGTACCCTTCATCACAACATGTGGTAATCATAAAGGCACACAACATCCTCTGTTGTGTGATCATCCCCAAGAAACATACCAAGTCCCTGGAATCAACATGCTATACCCCCCACATGATTAAACAAATACATAAATAAATAAACTAACTCAGTCACACATGTAGGCTGTCACTATATGGCAAAATGCAATATTAGACCAAATATGCCTTATCAGGGCTCAACATTTTTTAAATACTTTTTATTGTAGCTAGGCTAATTAAGTTAGTTTGCGACGCGTTGTGACGCATTGTGAGCTTGTAGCCCGGTGGTATTTTCTAATGGCTCGGGAGTCGGGACGTGTGCAGTACTTAGTTTAGACAGTTTTTGGTTTATAGACTAGTCATTGGTTAGACCAGTCATTAGTCCTACAACTACAATCTATCTCAAACCCTAACCTCCCACGGGGCAGCACACCTAAACCTAACCTTAACCCATGTCTAACCAATGACTAGTCTAAAATAAGTATGCACCCCGTCGGGACACTGTTCAAGAGAACAAACATCTGGAACAGGCAGGCCTTTTTCATCTGTCATTTCCAGAGGGAAGCGAGTGTGTTGCGTGCGCTCGCGGGCAAACACACACACACACACACGCATACGTCATGGCTGACTAGAGCCGCAATTATTTCACGTGCTTCTCTATTTACTTCCTAGTTCCAACTCCACTTCCTACTTGTTGTTGTCATGTGGGTCTCTGTTATCCAATCCAACCTTTGAAGAGGACGTGATTGGGGTGTCCTTGATGATGCGAATGAAGTACCTAAGTCACGTGTCATACCCCATGCTTTCACAGAGGACTCGCTTAAAACCAATGACTTATAATAATGACTTATGGCATGTCTACCGTCATTCTTTCCTCTCATCACCAAAGACCTAAGCATCTTCCCTGTCCCCCTGGCTTCATACCCTGTACCCACTGCCCAAAACGTACTGCTGTCACCATCATGTCTGTAATGGTGTGGCTTCCATGTGCAATTTGTAATGATTGACAGCAAGTTATGTGGTGTTTGTGAACAAGGCAGCAATGATGTGCTAATGTGAGCTTAGCAGGGTGAGGTGAACTGTGATTGGTATAGCAGTGTCAGATGACCTGTGTACTAGTTCATATTGGTCTGCTGTATGTACAGTATTAGGCTCAATAGCAGGGTACAATCGACAGCAGGTTTTCATTTAGTTTGCTTTACCAGCATCAACAGAAACCTTCATTCACCATGCTTCCATATACCTTAGTTAGTATCATCACTAGTAGAATTAAGACGCCTGAGGGCGAGAAGCGACCTCACTCTAAGGGCGAGGTTGTGTGCACGCATCCGCTTCGTTGACGGCAGACTGCTGGGCGAGCGCTGGCGCTTTGGCATTGGGGGTCAGATCAACATGGAATGAATTCTGTACTGGCCATATAAGGAGCATGTCTTGAGTGTACAGGGTTGATGAGGTCAGATCAACATAATGGAATGTCAGAACAGGTCAGCTCCATACAGTACATGGAGATCTAAGGGTGGTAGGGGGGACATTCTCTTGAGTGTACAGGGTTTGATGAGGGCCTAGGTAGGGCCGGGCTTAAATTTTCGGGCCTGTTGAGAACTCTAGTTTTCGCCGGCTGCCGGGCGCGGCTGCACTAATAACTTTGGGGCAGGCTCGAGTTTGAAATTTTATCGAAGAGGAAGGATGGGTGGGGGAACAGGTTATATCCATATATGGAGATCCAAGGGTTTGAGGTTTGAGGTCAGATGTAGAGTTGCTGGCCAATATTGAACATCAGGGATCTCCATATATGGGCTTAACTGCGACAGCAGGTCGCATTTTCTATGACATCAGGGTGTCCACATCTCCATCACTGATGATGTCACAATTGTCACATGATGTCACGAGACCTGACGCACTGACCGGAAATGCGCATTTCCATAGTTAACTGCGACCTTTGGTCGCAATAAAGCAATATGTGACTGTGCGTGTGTGCGTGCGTGCGTGGGTGTGCGCGAACGCGTGCGCATCATCTGTACAATTTCCTCTCCATCCTTTGACACAATCAACCACTTCATCCTTTCTGATCCTCATCACAGACCCTTGGCATAACTGGTACTGCCCTATCCTCTGCTACCATGGCCTCCGGTTTCACTGCTATGCCCGATGAGACACAACTCTTCCTCTCCACCAAGACCACCACTAAATCCAACCGTTCCACCCTCGCCATCTGCTTCACAGGTGTAAATGCATGGAGGCAAAATAACTTTCTCAAATTCAAATGAAATTAATCAGCCCAACTCCCTCACCTGCTCAACCTGTGATTTCTCACTCAATATCGAGTGCTTTTCACCTCCTCCACCCGCGTATGCAACCTTGGAATCATCCTCGCCCTCTCATTCCTCCCTCACATACTCCAGAGCACAAAAGCTTGCCTTTTTCCATCTATGGAATATTGCCTGCCTCCGGCCCTCACTGTCTCTCTCACTACTCTTTCACACATGTATTATATCCAATCTACTGCAACAACATCCTCACCCACATACAGTAAGTAGTATCACCACTAAAGTCCTCAATAAACTCCAATATGTTCATAACTCTGCTGCCCACCTTAGCCATTCCAGAGAAAAGAAGACATTCATTGGCTCCTGGTCAAACACGGTACTTCACAATACTACCGCTCACCTACATGGCATTTTTCGACCTCCATGTAACGCACGTGTGTGTGCTTGCGTGCGTGCGCCCCTGCGTCTATACTTAATAAAGTGTATATATATATATATAAACTATGATGATGTTTTAAAGTATTTGTTTTTATGTCTTTTGATTTGCATTGCTATGTTGTCCGAGACGCGAGGTTACTCCGTGGTGAGAATCAGAATCCAAGACTCCCTTTATGATACGTGCTTATAGAATTGCAACATTGCAACTGCAAGAGAAACCACAGACATCATAAATGCCATGAATGATAAGCCGCCCTTTAAAATGAACAGATAACAAATTACTTTACATTTACAAAACTTTACATTCATTACTCCTGACGGACCATAGCATTCAACTTAAAACCGTTTTTAAATGCCTCCCAAAACCATGGTACTCGATTAACAGAGCCCCTGCTTGGCTTGCTGGGATCCCGGGGGAAGCTTTCGGGTGGATCTCTAGGGGCATCGGCTTGTGTTGAGCCTTCCAACGGTGTCTACCTTGATCTCCGTCCTGCAGACAATGTGGCCTGGGTTGCAGGGGTCGGTCCAAGTGTGAGCAGCAACATGTTAAATTGAATTTAACTCATTCTTACCCTTAAAGCAATTATAGCTTAATAACTTTGCAATAGGCTACACTACAGCAGTAGAATCAGTCTACAACTAACCATGCCTAACTAACTAAAAGCCTGTGGGTCTTGCATTCAGTCCTTGAGGATACCTGACTGAACTAACTCTGCAAGCTACGTTTTGTTAGTGTGCAAAGCTGCAGTCAAGGTAATTTCAAATATAAAATATTGTTTAATAATTAAAAACTGTCCTCACTCATTTCCACTATGTTGAAAAGAGTAAAAGAAAAATCCTTCAATGAATATAGTTGAGTCCAAACTGACTGACTGGTACATACTGTATTATGCACATAACCACCGTTTCTTTTTTTCTGTGACAGAATCGGAGCACTGGGTTTCCTGTCACTTCCTGAGAGCAAGTCTATTCATGGAAATGCAGGGCTACTAGACCAGCAACTGGCCCTCCGCTGGGTAACAGACAATATTGATGCTTTTGGAGGTCACCCCTCTAAGGTACAGCTTTTTATTCATTACGTAGATTATGTTTATTAATGCAGATTTAAAATATTTTAAGCCTAGCATGCCATTTACCAAAAAATACAATTAACTATTGTAACACCTTACATCAACAATATAAGTAACTTGTCATCATCATCGAAATCATGTGTGAAAAACCAAGCAAAAGTATAAGGTGGCCTGTTATATCCAGGTGACCTTGTTTGGGGAGAGTGCTGGGGCAGCGTCTGTTGGCTACCACCTTCTTTCCCCAGGCAGCCATGGACTCTTTCAAAGAGCAGTGATGCAAAGTGCTTCTCCTACTGCACCCTGGGCCTTTATCAGTCAGATTGAGGCTAGGGAGAGGTACAGTGGCCTACATGACTATGTTTTCACTATTCATCAGTTCAATCAGCTGTTCATTCATGAATTCATTCCTATAGTGTCTGTCTGTCTGTCTGTCTGTCTGTCTGTCTGTCACTCACTCACTCACTCACACACACACTCACTCACTCACTCGTTGAAGTTTGACTCGCTCACTTTGTTATTTTGACCAATACGAATACACTCATAATTAGAATTAGTGATTCATAGAGTGCACCGGGTAGAAAACAAAGATGAACAAAACATCCATGCTCATTAAGAGAAGGGCACTCAGACAGAATAAATATCTACCCTCTCTTTCACTCTTCAACCGTGGCTCTCCCAGTTCATCATTATTATTCAGAAGTAGTGACACACACGTCTCAAACGCTGCTCAAATGCATGCAAACTCAATTATGTTCACCATGGCTCATACTGCTCTCATTCGTCTTCAGCCCTCTCCCTGTTTCCACCTCCATTCCCATCCTCTCTCTCTCTCTCTCTCTCTCTCTCTCTCTCTTTCTCTCTCTCTCTCTCTTCCTCACCTTTCATCTGTCTCTCACCCTTCCACAATCCCTCTCATCTTTCCTTCCTCCTTCTCTCCCTCTCTCCTCTGCACTACTCTCACTCCTTTCTGTCCATTTCTGTCTGTTTTTTTCAGGTCTGTGAGGCTTGGCCAGCTGCTAGGCTGCCCACTCTCCCCTGCAGCTGATTTGGAGGCGTGTATGCAGAAGATAGACCCACAGGTCATCGTTGAGAAGCAATATGACGCTTATCCTAAACCTGCACTCCTGGCCCTGCCCTTCGTGCCAACTGTAGACAACAACTTCCTACCAGATGAACCTGAGGTAGGTGTGCGGGTGCAGTTTCTGCATGGGCGCATTAGGAAGATGATGTTTTTGCCCTGGAATTTCAAAAAGTGAAGATAACTCGCCCCAAAGCCATGGTTAACTCGCCCCGAAAGCGTGGATATCTCGCCCAAAGTGTGGATATGGAATTGGGGCGAGTCGTCTGGTATTCATGTTGTGTGCATACATAATGTGCACATTTTGAAATGTGCACACATTGAGCTTGAGAAAAAACTGTAAAAGTTAATAACAACTGAAAGTCTTTATTTTCTCATCACTCAAAAAGGTGCTTCTTCGCACTGGCAACTTCCTGAAGACCGATGTACTGCTTGGCGTCAACAAAGATGAAGGAACGTACTTCCTAATTTATGGATCACCAGGATATAACCTCACGAGTCAGAGTCTGATCAGTAGGAAGGACTTCCTGGAGGGGGTGAACCTTGCAATGCCAGGAACCAGTAACGTCACGAGGGAGTCAGCTGTTTTCCTTTACACAGATTGGGCAGATGAGAATAATAGCACAAAACGTCGAGATTCGTTGGGTCACCTGGTTGGAGACCAGGCCTTTGTTTGTCCTGTATTAGAGTTCACTCGCAGGTAATTGACCCAGACAACTCTGTTGATTTTAGAACAAAAAGTAAACAAGTATGCCTGCAGTGCAGTTGTCTTCTTTATACTCAAGTAATACAATATGGTCACTTCCTCTCCCAGGTATGCAGAACATGGAGGGAAACCCCGCCTCTTCCTGTTTGACCACCGCTCATCCACCAACCCCTGGCCAGAGTGGATGGGTGTTATGCATGGCTATGAGATCGAGTTTGTATTCGGAATGCCACTGAATGAAACCCTGGAATACACGCAGGAGGAAGTGACCATGAGCAAGAAGTTTATGAAACACTGGGCCAACTTCGCCCGGACAGGGTAAATAAACATCCATCCATCCGTCCGTCCGTCCGTCCGTCCGTGTATATTTTAACCTAAATCTAAAAGCTCACAATCACTAGGGGTCCGTGACGTGAAAAGGTTTGAGACACTGATTCAAATGACTCATGGTTGCCAATGATTCTCTCCTGTTGCCAACAGGAACCCAGCCATCGGAGGCAGTGATTGGCCCATCTTCACTTTGGAGAAGCAAGAGTATGTTTCTCTGAA
>NC_137870.1:19683185-19688185 GCF_963924005.1 Protomyctophum bolini | reverse complement strand
TCCAACCCCCATTGTGGGCTTATATATGGGGAAATAGCCAATACTTATACTCAAAGCTTATATGGTCTCTCTCTCAACCTGCTCCACAGGTACACGGGCCAGGGTGACGACCCCAGATCCCCAAGATCAGCTTCTTCTCAGCCCTGACATGCTGTTAATGCTGGACACTATAGAGCCCTGACATGCTGTGAATGCTGGACCCTATAGAGCCCTGACATGCTGTGAATGCTGGACTATAGAGCCCTGACATGCTCTGAATGCTGGACCCTATAGAGCCTATACCCTAAATCCCTGACCACGACATGCTGTGAATGCTGGACCCTATGGAGCCTATGCCCTAAACCCCTGAATGCTGGACCCTATAGTGCCTATGCCCTAAATCCCTGACCACGACATGCTGTGAATGCTGGACCCTATGGAGCCTATGCCCTAAATCCCTGAATGCTGGACCCTATAGATTGAGCCTATGCTCTAAATCCCTGACCACGACACTACAGCAGAATGCTTGTACAGTACGAAACATTCAGACCAAGGCTGAGTGAGAAGATCAGGCAGCCAGGATAATGAGGCTGGTTGGGGGCCATTGATACTGGGAGGAGAGTACTGCATGGCCAGCTAGCCAGCCAGATATAGGAGGATGGAGATGACTGGAGTCTGGAGAAGCTGCTGGAGGTCTCATCATGAACTGGAGAGAGAGCCACAGTTTTCCCCTGGCATCACTACAACTAACTTATGAAGTCAAGTGGAAGAGTCGACGGCTCCAGGTATGAACTTAGTTTTTTGCTTCTTGGCTGCTGCTTGTGTTTTTAATGCGTGTGTGATTCAAGCTGGTGTGCTAGTGCTGTCATTGTGGGACCCGTTGACCGGGTGGTGTAGTACTATTGCTGTCATTTTGGGACCCGTTGACCGGGTGGCAATGACACTGTTTCTGGCTCTGGAGTTGAATGCTAGTCATCATGTGAATCTAGAGTGTGTCTGTTGTGTTGTATCTGCCGTATGTGAGTTCAGTTGTTGTAACAGGGAACAGTATAAATGTGTATGTGGCTCCTGATCACTTCAATAATCCCATGAGTGAATTTGCTATTTCCATTTGGTTGGACATAGAGATTTTGGGCTTTGACATAACAGCCATCAATTCCAATGGTTCATTTTCAATAGAAGACTGATTGACATTAGTTTATGTACGTTGTTTCGTGGTAGCTGAGGTTTGTTGTGAGTCGTTGTGACAGGGTGGCTGTATTGGCATGGTGGCAAAGAATGTCCCTTTTCTATCTTTCTTTCTTTCTTTCTTTCTTTCTAGTCCATGGACTTTATTGTTTGTTTATGGCACTACATGGCAACGTAAGACATCATGTAAATAGTTGTATTTGCTACTCTTGTTTCTCTGCCTGTCCTGAGCCCATGCAGGCAGAGGCCTTTTTGGGGCAGTTCTGGTGGTGGGGTGGAATGCGTGTGTCGAATTTGAAGTCGGTGGGGTGAACAGTTGTCGAGGTGCGTGGATTACAGACGCACACACTGTTGGGATAAAGTAGACCTTTTAAGCAGTTACCATTACTCATAAGAGTGTGCACCCTAGCTGTGCTCAAGCAAGGTCACAGAGTGACAGAAAGATTCCGATATAGTGTCTGAAAAAGTAGAGAGACGTCAGAATTCTCCAGGACAGACAACCCCTCTGGCTTGCGCTTCAAGGGGCGCCCCGATCAACGGACTGATATGATCAAATCTGATTCGTGATGTAACAGGTCGTATTTGCTTTCATATATGTCTTGCTGCTGTAAAAGCAGACCGTACTGTATATACATATTCTTTTCTTTTTTGAAAGATGACTTATCTCGTCTAGGAAAGATTTGTCAACCACGTCCCAGTCCTGAACCGGCCCCGCCCCCTCCTAGAGAGACTTCCACCAAAGTGTCCTTCAGGTTTAAGGGAGTGAAGAAATGTCCCCCTCGGGGCCTCACTCAGGGGCCCCTAAATCAGCACTGACAAAATGACGGCCATTAACCCCGTCCCCTGCATTCCTATTTGCTGCCCAATTGGTTTAAGGAGTACGTGAACTGTAATAAATAACCTACCGCCCACCCGCACACACGCATGCATGCAAGCACACACACACAGACACTTTGAAATACTAAAATATCTAAAAACACATATTACCCACTTAGAAACCCCCAGGAAAGTGTTTCTTGTCTCCCAAACATCATTAAAATAAGATATGGTTGCAAAAGGGGTGAAGTGTCTATACAAAGTTATTGTGGTTATTATGGCGGTCATGCCGAGAGACAGAGTAGGGGGAGATCTAGCCTGGCAACAAGTAACCCAAACAGAAATGATTAGCCTCCTCCACTGTATCTCGTTGTACAGATGACCTTGTTTTGGTATTTGCTGTTACTTTTTTGTACAGTCAGTGACAGGTGGTATCATGGGAGATATGGGCGCCATGGATAGATAGAAAAATAGATGCCTCATTAGCCGCTGCAGTTCGTTGGAGCGATGTGTGTTGAAGGAGGATTTACACTGGGAGAGGAAGTGTGGAAGGCACGTTACGTCACGTTGCCACTCAAGTGATTACTGGCCAATCACAGCACATCTTTTCCGGGACTTACAGACCCGAACATGCGCTCTGTGACCACCCTCATGTTTCCGCGGGGCTTCGCAAGGAATCTCGGGAAAGTTTTGCCCTCCCTTGAGCACATACGCTCCAGAGCCGGAAAGGGCGTCTACTGTACGTTTATATGTCTATGATGGGCACCACCTCATTGCATTACTGTTAACAGATCCATAAAATGTCAGTGAGTTCATAGTTAGGGTGTATCTTAATGTCCTCAATTAAAAATGGCATGTTTGGTTCAGAACTAGGTTCTGTTAAATGTATGTTTTAAAACTCATCCCCTATTAATTGAGGTGTCAAATTATTGTTCTAAACCCTTTCCATTACTGATGTCAGCAATGTACATGTACAGTATAATTCATACATACACGCACCTACACACACACACAAACACACACACACACACACACACACACACACACACACACACACACACACACACACACACACACACACACACACACACACACACACACACACACGCATGCATGCACACCATGTGTTACCCATAGCATCGGCCATAATAATTGTGCTAATTGCCATTTCAAACTTAGATGGCTTTAGACCAACGGTCTTCATGGCCTGTTTTGTCTTTTCTCTGCTTTTGCCATGCATCCATTTGTTCCGTTCTAGCCTGTTGGTCAGCCAGGAAAACTCATCATTTAAGACACCACTTGGCTCGTGCTCTCCAGCATGTTTCCAGAAAGAGAGGGAGAGAAAACAAAAATAGCATGCCTGCATGCACACTTGCTGGCACATGAGCTCAAGAACTCAATATCACTCACTTTTTCCCCATCCGGACAATTTCAAATGAAGAGACAGGGAAATGTGAATATGTACGTAGATGAAAAGTAACTAAGTACATTTACACAATATGAATATTATAAGAATTATAAATGGGCCATTCATAATAAATACTATAATACATACTACGATGGTACTTAAGTATATTTTTACACCAATCAATACTTTTACTTTTATTTTATTCATGCCTTTTACTTGTAACAACCAGAGTACTAGTAAAAATGCATTACTTCTTCAACCACTGAGGGAGTGATGGCAGGGTTTCAGAGACATCTACATTGTGGCAAGATGGTGGGCTGAAAGCCACCATTCTGCTTTGGTGAAAACTCTACGGGCGGGCAAAGTTTGATCATCACAACACAACTTTTCAGCACTGTTATGAACTCATTAGTGGTACACTTTGGGAAATATCCAAAATGTAAATGAGATGCAGTGGGAGGCATTTTTCCCCCTAACCTTCAGGCGTAAGTAATGCATAACTTAGGTGTACTTTAAAACAACTATGCTTGCACTCTCCAAACAATTGTGAAATCATTTGTATTGGACTATTGGTCCAAAATTATGTTAATAGGCCTAAGTAAGTATTGTGCAATTGTGTGTACAGCTGTGACTACTGTGTAATATACATGGTTACAGATTAATTACATCAGTACAGTTTTAGAGATGCAGGTAGGACCACTACTGGTAGATTAGAGATGCAGGTAGGACCACAACTCGAATGGAAATAACTTGTTTTCTGTTATAGCTCAGAGCTGTGTTCATGCTTCGGACCCGGGTTCGAGTAGAACATGGAAGTTGCAAAACCGCTTCGTTTCAATTCATATAAGTGAAAAATATACTTTGTACTTACACTTAATATTAAAAGAAAATAATAAACACTCACAAACTGTAGGGCTCCAATGTAACCTATTGCACCACATCTGTCAGGAAGAGGCTATTGACCATGATTGCCATGATACTGTCAGTGTCATGAATACTAACACTAACCAATTCATTACTGTCTTGTGATTACTGATGCATACAATCGCCCCCTTCTTTTGAAATGCCTGTGATCTCAGAGGCTATGATACTATTAAACATGATACTGGCATGATACTGTCATGATACAGTACATGTACACTATACAGTAAGTACATGGCATGATAAGTGACCGGTTCTCGTGTCAAATTACACATTGATTTAAAACCGGACACTCGTTTGGGTTAATTTGACTCCCCTTATAAAAGAGAAGCTAGGCTTCATTTAACCTTATAAGGCCTAATTTATTATGAATCCATGCCCACCTCCCCAGTCATTATCAACAGGGAGTTAAATATCTTTTAAGAGTTTCTTGGGACAGGTCACAACGCTCCTGCTTTGCATACTTTCACTTTCCTTTCATTCCGTAAAAGGAAACATCCAATTAGTCAGCGACGTAGCTGAGGGCCATCGGATTTGTCCACCCGGAGTTAATGAGAATTCCACGGGTATAAACGCCATGGCAACGTGAGAATGAGTCTGACCTGGGCTGTCAGCAGAGATGGAGACAGCCATCATTCAAATGAGACAGGTGATTAACAGTGAGACAGAGGCAGACGGTGGGACAGTG
>NC_137870.1:19678445-19682985 GCF_963924005.1 Protomyctophum bolini | reverse complement strand
ACACAGAGTTTCAAAAACAGACTGTTCATTCGCAAATGATAAGCGTGCTGGTCTTTGCATTCCCTTAGGCAGGGTTGACATACAAATATCAGAGACATCATGAATACAAAATGTCCAAACACACGCACGCACACACATGTGCACGTATGCATGCACGCACTCGCTCGCACACACACACACACACACGCACGCAAGCACACATCTAGTCTCTACAGGACTCTCTGCCCTGAGGCAGAGAGAGGTGAGGGCACAGGGAGCTGTTTGCTCTCTGTGCCCTCTCCAAACAACATTGACCCAGACCTCTCTGGTGTAAAGGGGGGGGGGGGGGGGGGGGGGGGGTGACAATAATAGTGAGGATATAATAAATAATCTGACCAATTTTGACCATAGACAATAAAGACATTTGGAAAGAATACCAATTGCTTTGTTAAACCATCACTATTTAGTAGGCTACAAAACCATTCACATAAAAAAATCCAGCTTTATAAAACACATTTCCTACATTAACCACTACACTGTACTGCTGACATTAAATATTATTAAAACTAGTCTTCTGGCATCGTATTCAATAGCCTATTGACCACGACTCACTGACATTGGAGTATTGTCCATGGTTTGTTTGGTCTCAGAGGAAGCCAGTGTTTTACACTAATACAGAAAATCAACTTGCATGGACTTGAAACTTACTTGATATAGGCAAATCCAACAAACAATTTATTTTGTTATATTTAAAGTGATGTTTTAATACATTTTAAAGCATGGACTGATTTGAAAAGTATAGCCAAAATAGTCCACGTAGAAAAACAAAATGTAATTTAGACCCAGCTTCCCAAAACAGTTGGTTGATTTATGTATGGAATGAGTGGATGGCTGAACACACATGATGGTTTGAGTCAAACTAATTGGACTCTAAGCTGGACACTGGACTGGACACCTGCTCACATGATAAATACTATGGCAAGCAATGTGTTCCCAGCAATAAATAACTTTGTGGTCCTAAAACTCTTGGCTGTGCATGGTCTGGCCACCCTTTGAGCCTGGCAAAATATTGTATTTAGTTTTGCAGATATTGACCAATGTACTTGAAAAGTTGTAGTTCTGTACATGAACAGACCAGTCAAATTTGTAAAAATTACAAAACATTATGGGGTGACAGACAGTGTTGACGGAAAAAGCCGTAGCCCAGCACAGATTTGGCCATACACAAAAATATATATATTGTTGTAAACTCTAAGGCATCACAAACTGTCAAAGGCTGCACATTAGTCCAGCCCCATTATTCTGACATTCCAATAGTCCACCAAATATTAGTTCAATGTGAGGCTATGGTTATAAAGCTATGGGTTGGCTTCATTTCAATGTGCACCGTCCGACCAATATGGTACACATCACTCCCTGGGCTCATCTGTGATTTGCAAGGCAAGTTTGAAGTCGATCGGTTCTCGAGATATGTGGGGGACAAACGAATACACGTATATGTATGCAAACACACATGCACAGCCACACACACACACACACACACACACACACACACACACACACACACACACACACACACACACACACACACACTCACATCCCAGCAGAGTGATGTGATTGGTAAAGCCGAGTCCAGATAATGATGATTGATGGAAAGATGCAAATGGACAGTGAACATTAATGCATGGTCACACATGGAGGAATTGAATATTAGCCTCCCCTTCACTTCCATTCTATGCAAGCGAAGGGGTCAATAAATGTTCTCTTCTGCAGGAAGCAAATGTACCTACATGTTCTGCTTCACATTGAGTTCAACCGGTAGTGAGTAAGTGCGTGTGGTTGACCCCCACTTGGCTGTCAGGCTGTAGTTTTTATAGTGAGCCAAGATGGAGGAGACAACTATAACAACTCAGAGAGAGAGAGAGAGAGAGAGAGAGAGAGAGAGAGAGAGAGAGAGAGAGAGAGAGAGAGAGAGAGAGAGAGAGAGAGAGAGAGAGAGAGAGAGAGAGAGAGAGAGAGAGAGAGAGAGAGAGAGAGAGAGAGAGAGAGTGTGTGTGTGTGTGTGTGTGTGTGTGTGTGTGTGTGTGTGTGTGTGTGTGTGTGTGTGTGTGTGTGTGTGTGTGTGTGTGTGTGTGTGTGTGTGTGTGTGTGTGTGTGTGTGTGTGTGTGTGTGTGTGTGTGTGTGTGTGTGTGTGTGTGTGTGTGTGTGTGTGTGTGTGTGTGTGTGTGTGATTGTGTGTGTTTCATTGTGTGACCTTGGAGGCCTGATTGTGGTGTAGTTTCCAGGAAATGGGAGATTCATGGTATGGCCTACAGTAGATTTAGCTCTCTCTCATCCCTGTACAACAACCCAACAAATGACATAGAGATGACATTGGTAACAAAGGACCTGTAGACCTGAGGCTGTGGGTAAATCAATCTTTATTCCTCTGCTGTCTCCGCTACCTCGTTTTTGTTAAGAGCAGTTTTGCTCTTTCAATGTGTAGTCTATCATTGTCCTTGTGAATGTCAACAAGCCAACATGCCAACATGTATCTGAAGTAGAATCATTTTCAAGCTTCCAACCCCTCTGGTTCGAAGAATATTCTGTCTGCCTACAATGAACGGGAGTTCTGGTTTCCATTCGCCAAAATGTCATCCATTAAATTATGTGATCATGAGATTATAAATAATAATAAGAAAGAAGAAAAAACGGTAGATTTCTTCTTTGTAATTATTAGTTTGGACCAAAATATTTGTTGTTGTCATGATTTGTCACAACTCGAGTTGGCTTTGTACGACGCTTAAAAGGTCTTTAAATAAATACTTTTTGAAATGTCTATGGGAAAAACGCATTGGGAATTATGTTTGGACCTGGCGTCGTCATGAAAGGGGGCAGGACTGCGACGCTCTAGGACAAGAGTTTAAAAAAAATCTATACCTTAATAAAAGATCACACAGTGGAAGGAGGGAAGATGGTGGTGAACTTAAACCCTAGAACACAAAACACGGGTGATTTTCCACCGGACAATTATATTTTTGCAATTAATTAAACATAATGTTGCTGATGTCTGAGGTGGGTGGATCTTTCAGTACCTTCATGATGCCATGACATCATAGAAGGTAGGTTTGTTTTTCTACAGGCAGGTGTCCGGGTGAATTTCACCCATGTTTGATAGTGTGATAGAGAAAAAATCCCATACACCCACGATGGACTTATTTTGGGATGGGTGGACCAAAGTGCCCAACTTCATTTATCTTTTTTTTAAGAATATTTAAAAAAAATACGTGTCTTGTGTCTGACAACTGACTTGTGTCTGAACACAGCTTTGATGGATGTGTTCTGCCATCCATCAAACAAAATGTTTGGTCAAACCATATGGGCTTCCTTTGGAAAGGCATTGGGCATTGGCCCACATCTGTTAGTGTTCTATGGTTAAATATGATATCAAAGGCAGCTCTGTTCAGTTGAAGTAGAAAAATCCTTTATTTCATCATTTAAAAAAAGTAAGGTTAAAAAAAAAGACCAACGCGTTTCGGCCTGGGGCCTTTATCAGGGGGAAAGTTTGCCACCATCTTTCTTCCTTCCACTGTGTGATCTTTTATTAACTCATAGAACTTTTAAATAAGTCTTGTCCGCACTTTACAATCTATTGTTTTGGACTTACTTTGGATACACTTTATGTGGCATTGGAGGCAAGTGGGTGCAATAATTCATTCAGGAACTTTACCTGCATAGCGGCAGCTTTACAGTACTCATTCATCAGGTTGCACAATAACATCCAACGCTGGCGCGATAATAACACGGCAGGTAGGCTGTATAACTCACGCACACACTGATACAAGGCAAGGCACAAACCTGCTCACACACTGATACAAGGCAAGGCACAAACCTGCTCACACACTGATACAAGGCAAGGCACAAACCTGCTCAACACTGATACAAGGCAAGGCACAAACCTGCTCACACACTGTTACAAGGCAAGGCACAAACCTGCTCACACACTGATACAAGGCAAGGCACAAACCTGCTCATCGGGAGCAGAGGGGTGCTGTGAGCTGGTAGATACTGTATGTAGGTGGCTGACTAGACAATTAACTTCTCGTTTACGAATAGTTTGTGGATGTTATATTAAAGGGATTGTGACATTTAAAACACATTTTTGTAGATATTTTGTGTTCTTTGGCTTTTCTTGACATCAATTTCACAAAAAAAAACACAAATTTGAACATTCAGTGTATTCTCCGCTGTCTGGACTTTTGTGAATAATTATGCAAATATGACTCGTGGCTTGGACGGCGGAGGCCTACGTAATGTAACGCTAAACCGCGCCCCCTCTCCTCTGCTCCCTGCCTGCCAATTCTACTACCCGCCCCCCTCCTCTCTTCCCCGCCCCTCTCCTCTCCTGTCCTGATGCTCTCCTCTCTTCTTCCTCATTCTGACCGCGACTTTGTTTCAGTATAATAATAATAATAATAATGGCTTCTAGAGAAAAAGCAATCTGCTCCGTTGTCGGCTGTGTCAATCAACACAAGTCCTTGCACTTTCCACCAACTGGCCTAGATGAAGATTCACGCTCTA
>NC_137870.1:19640945-19673445 GCF_963924005.1 Protomyctophum bolini | reverse complement strand
AAAGGTACACCAATCTCAGTCCTCAACGTGTGCAGGCAGGCGAGAAATCAACTAGCTCTTCATGGGGTTCACACATGTTCACATGTAAAACGGGTGACTCAGTGGTCTGTTTAGTGCCAACCACTGGATCACTTTCATAATACATTGTGGAAGACCAAGATAATGAACCTTATATAACACATCTTGTGACACTGCCACACACAGTAAATATGTGAAGAAATTTATTTCTGGAGTATTGAAAAATCACAGTGAAGTGAGGGGCGCTAATATTTTAAAGTCTAACCCATTCATGTTGATTTGGTGATGTAATGGTGATGTAAAACAAACGGTACCAACCCAAACATTAAATACCAGTAACAATAAAGAGACAATATGACGTAATGAGGGACAATATGACAATATGCCTTCATTGTCAATGTCGTTTTTTTTTTTTTTAATACTGTTTTTATTAGGCATTTTTGTTCGACAATTTCAGATTAGATAATGATAAGTAATTCAGTTAAATAAAAATGAAAAAAATAACAGGCAATGTAAATGTTCCACATACAGTATAACAAAAAAACATAAGTGTGATAAACATGAAAAAACAAAAAACAGTTAAACAATGACAAGTGTGAACAGACATACAAAACAGACAACAGGACAGACATTCTTGCTCTCAAACTTCCAACATGTTGTGAATTAAGTAAGTTAGACATTCTTTTTTAAATAATAAAAAATAAAATAAAGAAAAAACACTCAGTTCCTTTTCTTTCAGTTCCTTTTCTTTCTTTCCAATTTTCTATTGTGCTATTGTGTAGGAGGGGTTAGCGTGCACCTATTAAAATAGTCAATGAAGGGTTGCCATGTCTGGTAGAACCTATCTTCACTCCCTCTCAATTCAAACTTAATCTTTTCCAATTGTAAGTAATGCATAACATCTTTCGTCAATGTCGTTTTTAAAACAAACATTGAACTAAAAACAAACATTAAACTATAGGATGTATTGAAAATGAAAAGGAATATTCGTTCATACAGTAGTATATGGCTGAATATTTAACCCCAAAATGTTGTGTTCGGAAAGGTTTTGTTTTGTGTAGTTAAACCAAACCATGGTCATTCATTTTCTGTTGACAAGGTTTGATCATAGGGGGAGCTGTAGGGAAAAAGCGTGTGAGCAATGTTTCCAGGAAGTGAGGCGGCTGTAGACCAGTCAATCTATTCTAAGCTAAAGGGGCGTGACCCAAGATAAATTGCAAACGTAATCGTTCAAGATTATGTTCCTAATAAATGGCAAAACAGTAGAACAGGTTGACAGGTTCACATATCTTTGACTAACTCTGGACAATGGATAGACAATGGACTTAGGTTTGATCAACACATTTCATCTTGTTTTCAGCAAAGACTCCATTCTTGTTAATTCGTAAGTTAAGATCATTATTTGTTTTTAGTTTGTTATTAGTTTGACATGTCACATGCTACTTAAAGCAACATTTAGAACATGTGGCTTTATATTGGTTGTTGATGGTACCCCAACTTTCAGAAGCTGTCAAAAATCCCCCTAGGGTGGTTGAATATAAACCAATGTGGGATATGTTAGTAGACACCCTTACAGACACTTTGGTGAAGACAATCTTGGTAAGAAATGTATTCCCAGATTTTATATCCCCTGACTATTAGTGGAGGTGGGTCAGGTAGTTTAGTGTGCTACTTCTGGTGTTAAAATAGGTTAACAATATGAATAGTTGCACCATCGCTAAAGTAAAAATTGGTTGCAAGGCCACAGGGGGAAACACGTTCTGTATTTCTGCTCTGTCTTTGGCTATTTACAGTCACAACATGAACAATGTGGGGAGGATCTAGAGAGAGAGAGAGAGAGAGAGAGAGAGAGATTAAATTGAGGTGATCAAGAATGGATACATTTACATATACTGTAGGAGAGGATGAGAGAGGGACGGTGTGAACTGTGAAAGCTTAAGTACAGGTACGGTATATGAAGACATTTTCATACTCACACACACATGCACACACACACACACACACACACACACACACACACACAAACATTTCAATGTCTTTTTCCACATTTATACACAAATATTTTTCAGTTGTGTGTCTCGGTGCTTGAATCTAACCAGGCCATAAATGTTCAGAATATAGGTGACATATGTCACATCAATTTATTAACAGCCAACAAATAGACAGACTGCCTATAATGGAGGAGATTGAATAGTATCTTGCAAGCTACTTTGCCTTACACTTGGACAACCCCATAATCCTCAAGCCTCTCACCACCCCACAGCCCACACACACACGCTCACGTGCGCACGTGAGCATGAACAGACTGCACACACACACACAAACGCGCGCGCGGGCTCACACGCATGCAGACTCAGTGAGACTGTGGCAGCACCTCTACTGCTGGTGATTGATGTGGCATGGTGCCGTGCTCCTTCAGAAATTGACCCTTTCAATCACCTCATAACCTGTTAAACACCTCCTCCTACACGCACGCACGCATGCATGCACACACACACACACACACACACACACACACACACACACACACACACACACACACACACACACACACACACACACACACAGGCTTAGGAACCACTATTCTTGTGCCGAGGAGAGGAGAGGAGAGAGGACGTATAGGGCCTTAATCCTACTCCTCCTCCCAGCCAACACTCCCCACTGACAGGTAGTTACCCCCCCCCCTTTTGATTTACATCAAAAGGGCATGTGAGCTCAAACCCACAATTCAACATTTTGGTTTTAAGATGTTGATATTCATTTTGTATTCACCTTAGAAAGCATGAGTGTCTATTTCAAACAAATTGTCTTTTGACTGGGGGTCATATTTTGACAGCATAATTTGACCCCCCCTGTATTAGGATGTTGATATTCATTCATCAGCCAACACTCCCCACTGACAGGTAGTAGAAGGGAGGGGGGTATCTCACAACGGGTAAGGGCTAGTAAATATAATGCTTGGAATGGATTCAGAATCATAAACCCCCCAGTTTGACACGTCACATGCTACTTAAAGGATTTCACAGACTATCCACACATGCAGGCAAGCACATCCAGTACTCTATGCGACAATGACCAAGAGGCTTGTTCTTCTGTTGGGTCAGTAGTAGGCCTATTCCAGCCTGGATCCATAAGCACTGTGTAAATTTGACGCGAAAAGAAGCTGATGTTATTGTGTAGTGCCTTCTTTATACAGAAGGGGGGGGGGGGGGGGGGGGGGGAATTAACTTCAATCTATTATACAGCAAAATGTTTAGCATTTTTATGAAGACATAAATAATGTTAAATAATAGCCTACCGGTATGCTTCTAAATTTGTTATGTTATCAAATATAGAGCTGCATATTTGAATGAAATATGCGACTATATGTTTGGCTCAACGATATACCAAACTGTTGGTGAATACATTAGCTCTTTCACAGAAAAATCTTTACCTCACCTTCATTTGGGATTAGTTTCAAACATTGAATACATTTTAATATAATTGTGTCCATAAAACAAATGTAAAATGACAAGTAGCCTATGTGCCACGGGACTGCAAAACACCTAAACTTACCACTTTGAATTAGATTATTTTTCATAATTATCCATAACTATGCATCCAAAGAAATATAAACAGAAAAATAAATGGGATTCATGGGAACTCTATAATTTACTAAATTGAGTGACTGTTATATTATATTATTTTCCAATTTGTTTCACACTTGTTTCAAACTTTCAACACAATATATGTAATGAGAGAGTGACAAAAATATAGCGACAGAGGACAAGCTGCATACAAGACGGTGAGAGTGAAAGTTTGAGACAGATGTGAGAGATTGAAATTGAGAGGCGGACAAAAATAAAGAGGTGCTGAGTTGAATTCAAGCGGGGGGAGGGTATTTCACTGTAATGCTGGCATCTTGCATCATTCTCTTGGACTTTCATCATTAAATTGGGACAATAAACAAGCAGTAGCTATACTGTATATGTAATAATTATTTAACAGTTTTTTTTTTTTAAACTAACAAGCTATTTAAAGTCAATAGTTCGCAAAACATTATTTTTTCTATTTGCTTGCTTTTCTAACAGATTGAATACTTTATACAGTTTGTAAAAAGGTCCAAGAGTACTGCGCATGCTAAAATGATTTGGTGCTGTGTATTCAATTCATCAAGACAAACAATAGAGGGTGCATGTTGTCATGATTTGTCACAACTCTTTGTAAGACGCTTATAAGGTCTTTAAATAAATACGTTTTGAAATGTCTATGGGAAAAATGCATTGGGAATTATTTCCTCCGCCTGGCGTCGTCATGAAAGGGGGCGGGACTGCGACGCTCTATAGTGCTTATCACTATTAACACGTGATAATAGTGTAATTTTGGGTCAGTCAGTCAGTCAGTCCAAGTGTGTGTGTGTGTGTGTGTGTGTGTGTGTCAGCGGTCCCCCTCCCTTGCATCCGAACAGCAGCTGCATTCTCTCGGTTCCCCCGTGGTGCCGTTCCATACTTGTAAGTAAGATAAAAAATGTTTGAAAATGGTTGGGGCGGCCCTGGGCGGCCCTGGGCAACTCGGGAGGGCTCGGATTGTATCTTTGAACACTTACACTAGACGATAATGTATACCCGAGATTAAAACACATGTTGTCCATGCAACTACTACAAAGTGATTGTGATGCACGCACATCGTTTAACTCCATTTGTGCTATACTTAATTTCTCATTTCCTGATTTCTATCTTGTATTATCTTGTCGCTGCATTGGACTGACAGATTAATTGTGTCTCCCTTATGGCTGATGATGGCTCTATCAAGGAGTACATCTCAGATGCCTGCCTCTTTGGAATAGATGGGACTGATTATATGGCTGGCAAGCTGATGTGCGAGCTGATGGGCACAATGATTACAGGGTCCAAATAAACTGGTAGTAAGTTATCCTGGCTCCATTTCACCAGGCAGATAGCCTGACAGGTGGATATACAAATGGAGCATAATTATTATAATGTGAAATTGAAAGAATAATTTAATCAATAAGTGTGCAAAATGCACTGTCTACTACATGATGAGATTTTTATAGGCGACGCCATATCAATACTCAAGTTACAAGGGCAAGTGGCGAATAATTTAAAAAAGTTGCCTACTTTGTATTTGCTCTGAAACAAACGTAAGATATTTTGGGGCATTTTTTACCCTTCATTGACAGCGTCAGTGAAGAGAGACTGGACATTCAGAGAGAGTAGGGGGGTGTTATTCAGAAAATGGTCTCACCAAGCAGGAATCAAACCGGGGACTCGCATGCCCATGCATGTGGTAATTGCGTCCTATAAGCATTGGACACTGCAGTCACCCCCCATGCAAGGTTTTCTGCTGCTTTTACAGCTGAATCACTATATCACTTTCCCTGCACGTATGAGGTTATAGCCGGGGAGCCACAGGCCAAAAAGCTCAACGGTTAAGGATTAACCTGTGTTCTTCTGGGTTCTTTCTATTCACTTAATTGGTCATTAAGGTCCACAGAATGAGAGGCCTGCTCTGCCGAAAACATTGCGAATAAAAGTTAAAAAAAAAATCCCAAATTGTGACATGTCAAACTATTTTGAACACTCCTTGGCCTAAAAACGGCCATAGCCGTCATCACAAATGTGATAAGGTCAACACAAATGTGATGAGGTCAACACAAATGTGATGAGGTCAGCGCATTTGGGCACATTTTGGCAAGTGGCTATGGCCGAATTTAGGCCAAGGAGTGTTTTTCGTGCAAAACTAATGCTTGGAATGGATTCAGAATCATGAAAACCCCCTAGTTTGACATGTCACAATTGTCACATGCTACTTAAAGCATGATGAATGCTTCTCTCATTCTGTCTCTCATTCTGTGAACCTTTATGACCAAATTAATAGAAGAAATCACACCTGTGTGAACTGAGTGGTGCAACACTCTCTCTCTCTCTCTCTCTCTCTGTCATTAGCAGGCAACAGTGCAACACTATCTCTCTCTCTCCCTGTTTCTGGCACAACAGCACCACCTGCCCCTAGTGGTACTATAAACGGACATAGTCCTATAGGTTAACAGGACATAAATAATGATATGCAAAAGCATAAATTACAAAGGCAGTTTGTGAGGTCATACTAAGGATATAATGTTGCGGCAGATTCCCCAAATGAGGGCCGACTATATCGTCATACTTCTATGCTTTCCCCCAGGGAAACCAATAGTCCTTCTGAAGTGCATGCAGGAGATGGTAATTATCATGAGGCAAGAGCGTGCGTGCGTGCGCGCGCGCGTGTGTGTGTGTGTGTGTGTGTGTGTGTGTGTGTGTGTGTGTGTGTGTGTGTGTGTGTGTGTGTGTGTGTGTGTGTGTGCGTGTGTGCAGTATATATATATAATATGCAAAGTGGGAAGAAGGAAGCATTCAGGAGAGAATAGATTACAATAGGAATCAAAATCAGAATCAGCTTTATTGTCACATTACAGTTTCACAGGTAAAAAAGTGGGTGAAATTATTGTGTGCGCATAGTTGTTTTTCGAGAATGGTGTTGATGACGGCTGATGACGGACATTAAATACGGCCATAACATCCGATACCGCTCTCTGGATACTGCGGTAGTTTTAGGGATTAGGATTAGGAAGTGTTAAGGAAATGTGGGGTGCTGGGACTGCATGTACACATGGTGTGTTTTTAATGCATGAATAAGATTTTGTAGAGAAGCTTGTGCCAGCCCCGGGGTTAGCCTACTTAGTTAACAAAAACAAATTGTATGGGGAATTTGCAAATTAAAGATGAACTGTGGGTTTGTGGGTTTGTTTTTGTTGGCATGCATGTCTTTGTGTGCTACACTGTATCCCCTGATAAAGGCGTACTGTACAGTAGCTGTTTAATTGCTGGCAACAATCCAACTACTTTCCCAGCATCCCTGCGTCCTCTCCTTATTGGCTAGGACATTGCATAACAGAGACAGAATGAGGTTGCAACTGGAATGTTAAGCTATAGGTGACACACACAGGCACGCACACTGTACACACACATTTCTCACCACTATATGCTCTTGAGAGTTCCACACTCAGGGACTAACTATAGCTGCCGTGTTTCTCAAGTAATTAAAATTCATTCATAGCCCTGTCTCTCACTTGCTCTCTCTTACCCTCTCTCTCGGTCCGTCACTATCTCTATATATCTGTTTTTCTCTCTCCCTCTGTCTTGAACTTTTGTTCACTACACCTGCTCTCCCGTTGTCCATTTTCTTGTTTCCCTGCAACTCTGCCACATGCCATGTCCTTGTGGTGGGTATAGAGGCTAGAGTGCCATGCACTTTCTCCTGTAAGCTTATCTCTGGATAAATAAAGACACACGCATGCACGCACACTGATGAAAAATATGCCTGAGTAAGCAGGGACCCATGAGTTGATGGGCAGCCCAAAACATAAAATATGATGTAGTAACATAATAGTTACAAACACACTGGCACAGAAATTTCATATGAGCACACTTTCTGAATTATTTGTCCAAACCGTAGGCCCAGTTGCAGCAATTTTGAAAACTGGTGGCCATTTTGAAAATGTAGGAAATCTGCATGGCCAGAGGTTGATTATCAATTAGGATCAGATGAAGGTCATGTGTGCCAAATTTCATACTTGTATCACCAACTGAACTATCATGTACATTTCCCACCTGACTACATAGGTTTTTCAGAAAACTACATTTTGTAGAATTGGCCTTGGGTTTTACTGGGTTAAACACTTGAGGTCCGGATTTGCTTCCTGGGCGCACCAACAAACACAATATTGGCAGTGGTCATGGGTGGGAATCGAATCCAGCTGGGGAAGGACTCCTACTGGTTGGTCTGGGTGCCTGTTCAGCAGAGAGGGGACCTGGGGTAGATTGTGTGACCCTCTATATGCGTTCCGCTCTGCCAATGAAACTCCTGGCTGGCAGGCGAAAAGAAGTGGCTGGTGAATCCATGTGTATCGCAGAAGGCATGTGGTTGTCTACTCCCTCCCCAAGCTAACCGTGGGGGTTAGCACCGACAGGTACAGCACACATGGGACGAGTTGGCAATTGGGGAGAAAATAAAAACAAAACAATATACTGTTAAGAATAGAACTCCCACTCCCACCCACTGAAGTCATTTGAAGTGGCTCAACACTTTGTTCAACATCTGTATACTTCATGTTCAAACGTTTTGGTTGTGCATAAACCAACCCTCATAATAGACATGTCAGTCATAATTAATCTGATAGCGTGCAAGTGTACAAGCTTCTGTGATCCGGGTAGATCCGTGTTCAAAGCACAATAATTATGTATTAAAGCAACAGAGTCTTTGTGATGCATATCAAGTCTAAAACAAAGTATTTGCGATGCATATCAAACGTGTGTAGGTGCTGTATACGTCAGCACATGAAAGAAAGATGAAAGCTAGTTGATATCACTTTGTTAAATCAATGCATACATGCTATACTTCAACACTGTTAGGCAAAAGAGATTGAACTCAGGCCAAAGACATATTGGAACATGGAGGCAAGCTGATAATGTAGAAAAAGCGTTTGACATGTACAGTATTAGCTGATCATGCTACTCCATGTATTTCTACGGGCTGGGACGGCACCTGTCAGCGGGGAGTGTTCGGCGTGAAGTGAAGGCTCTACGTCCTCCCAGTGGGGGCTCCTCACTGGCAGGTAGAATACAACAGTGACAACACACACAATGGAAGCGACTCAAATTTGGGAGAAAGGCAAAAAACTAAAGACATAAATAATTACATACATACATACGTATACATGCATACATACATACATACATACATGCATACATACAATACATACATTTAGGTATGCGGTCTAGCCTAACTTGGACTCAGGGGGGTGGACGCCTCTGCCTTGCATAGTCCCCAGTGAATAGGCATTTTGCCCTTCACTGGTAACCCTATTTTGGATTAGTTTTAAATATATGAAGGTATGGTGGGCTGGGCTTTTTACAAAAAAGCCCCCCTTTCAATACTACACACATACATACATACATACATATCTACATACATACATTTCAGAAGTTTTAGCAGTTTTTAAGGACACTTTTAGGCCAGTGCACCAGAGCAAGCTCTTGCCTTTTTTTAAACCTACCCATTTTAACCAAATACATACATACATACATACATACATATACATATGCACGTGACTTCATCATCATACCCGGAAGTTATGCAGGAACACCTACTGAGTGGCAAAAAACTACTTTCTGGCCTTGACAGCCCATATATCCAAACTGAAAAGTCTTATCTGATTTGTATAATTGTGTAAACAATGTTAACTCAACCACTCGATTTACTATTGACTTTATGCAAGGGCATACCCTCAGTCTATAGGCAAGAAGAAAGACCAGATCACAGAACAGCGAGGTCACGTATCTTTTAGCAGCTATTAAATTAGAGACGATCGAGGACTTTAACGCACGCACGCACGCACGCACACGCACACACACACTGTATTGTGTGTTATTTTAGCCTATGTGCCCATTATGCATGCATCGTATCATTTCTTTGTGAAGGGAGGTCTGATCTTGTGTGTGTCCACCTGTGTGAATAAATGCACCCAAGGCCTCTCATCTGGAAAACAATACTATACTGTATATCTCACATCTGAACATAGCACGTCTACATACAGGAACCCTGTAGCGTTTCATAACCACTTTCCATATGTTCACCCGTTGTGACATGCCCAGAATAGGGACGATGGAGTAAATATAGAGAGAAATGGATGGAGAAAAGATGCCATATTTGCTCTGCCTTGCAATGTGACACCGGCTGCCATGGCCTCATAGCAAGCATCCATCATGCTTCATTGACTTTAACCCCTTTCTGTATTGGCTGTGTTTTGTAATGACAGCACACATGCAGAATTGTCCAATGGATGTAATGATGACTCTTGGCATTTGTTTTACTTGTTTGGACATGATGAATATTATACCAGTCTGTACCCCTGGGCTGCTGGGGTGTGTGTGTGTGTGTGTGTGTGTGTGTGTGTGTGTGTGTGTGTGTGTGTGTGTGTGTGTGTGTGTGTGTGTGTGTGTGCGTGTGTGCGTGTGTGCGTGTGTGCGTGTGTGCGTGTGTGCGTGCGTGCGCGCGTGCGCGCGTGTGTGTGAAATATTCCATTGTTGATGTGAAATGACACATTGTGAACTTGTAGATCAGCTGATTTTAAAGTTACTGGGAAAGAAAAACTATAAAAAATCCTCCTACTCTAACCAGGATAAATGTGCACTGAGATGGACTAGTCTGAGGTGGAGTTGGGTGTTAAAACAAATGTTTGTATGATCACTTTAGGACAAATCCAGCCAGGATGTGCGACAGGCTTTCTGCTCCGGTCACCCCAGTGTCCAATTATACTCCTATACCATCTCCACCACCGCTACATTGGAGACCAGAGAGACGTGTCCGTGCCTGCGTGCGTGCATGTGTGTGTAACATATAAGCCAGCTGCTCTCTTGAACAGACCCGAACCGAGAATTGATGAATCACTGGTTTCGGAACCTTATGGTGTTCTCCTTGTTTGCCAGAGGGAGGCCGATCTGTGCTGCACAACATGAAATGTGATACTAAAGACAGCAGAGGAAAGCAAGACCATGCATAATGCCCTACTTCCTTGGTATGGGGCTACCTTTAACCCAATCTGAGAATCCCATCGTCCCTTTAACCAGACCTGGGACCGATTTAAATGTATTGGGAGAATCATCCCATACAACCAAACCACTCCAATGTGTGGCTTTGTGTGTCTATGCATTATTATTCCACCCCAATTCCCATTCAAGTGAATGGCAAAATGCATTATATCATGTGGTGGGCCACGTCATCATACGTCATCATCACATTCTTGATAGTGGATCAACACATCAAAGGCTCCAGGGTTGGACTGACAAAAATTCAGCCTGGTCATTTTCGCGTGAATTTTGCTCAGAGCGGCCCACCACAACCAGCACGCAGATAGCAGAAACTCTACCGCCCGCTCCGTCGAGGCACACACAAACAAGCCCTAATACCACCACTTTTACAGAACAACATAAATTATACAAACCAACAGACAACTACACAACCCTTTTTAGAGGGTTTATTTGTCACTCACTGATACAGGTACAGTGAAATTATCATGATGGCACTGGCAGAATGGCAGCACGCCCGGACCTTTCCTGGTGGCCTGCCGCCTATTGGCCTGCCTGCGGTCGCGGCCCACCGGGAATATGCCCGGTACGTCCTGTGGCCAATCCAGCCCTGCACCGCTCACTTCACATGGGGTGTGAAGCATGGCAATAAAATGAAAATCAGACCCATCTGAACTGAGTGGTACTGTACTGTACTGTACTGTACTGTACTGTACTGTACTGTACTGTACTGTACTGTACTGTACTGTACTGTACTGTACTGTACTGTACGTGCAAGTGTGTGTGTGTTCGGTGGCATGAACCCTAGGCAACAATGATAACAATGATAAGAATAACAATGATAAGAATAACAGCAATAACAACAATAACAATAACAATGATAACAATAATAACAACAATAACAATGATAACAATAATAACAACAATAACAATGATCACTCTATTTACCAATAGAGTGATCAAGTGAATAGAGAGCATATGTGGGGAAAAAGGAAGTGACCTTTTTCCAAAGTAACTACGCCAGGTAAAAATCTAACTTTCCTTCATTCCACACCTTGGATGCCCAGAAGGTGAAGTGCATGATACTTGGAGTGTTGACTATATAGGGTGTTGGCTATTCTAAGTGAGGGAAGGTCATGAAGGTAATTAAGGGGGAGCCAACAAGCTTTTTTCAGTATTCACATCTTAAAAATTGAGGTCATAGAATCAGTATTCCGCCAGGGGGACTCCAGGGCACACCGCCTGAAATATGAATCAATAGAATTCAGTATTCAGTACCGCTTGCGCACTGTTGTTTTAAATTCTTAATTATGTTTGCGGCTTGCGCACTGTTGTTTTAAATGTTTAATTCTATTGAAAATCTTGAATCTGGCCATTGTGTTGCTCTCTGAATTACTTGTGACACCTCTGATGTACTGTAAAAAAAACTCCCACTGCGACAATAGGTTTAACACAGTGCACCACCATTGATATAGATTTACATCAAGTCTAATCCAATGGTTAAGTGCAGACGCGGTCAGATGTGGTCTTTTCAGTGGTTTATGAAAGATCGCAGTCTTCTCCAAAGTATGCAACTGAACTATGCATGGTTCTACTGTAGGTTCCTAAGCAACATATACAACATCAAATGAATGTAAGTGAAAATTCTGCCTGCCGTCCACCTCCACGTTATCAGATTTCGAAAAATGCATTAATCTCCGATTCTTTTAAGTCAGTCAGTCAGTCAGTCAGTCACGTTTCTTTCAAAATTACAATCAGACTTTTATTAATACTTGTTTACTATCATCTGCTATCTGCATATATCTCTTTATCTCTCTCCTTGCAAAATGTAGTTTGGTGTCAGAGCTTTTACCTATTAATGTTTTCCCCACACGACCAAATGCTGCATCAAAATCTCAAAAGACACACACTCTCACTCTCTTTCACACACACAAGTCAAGCAGGCACGTGCGCAGCGTCAACACACGCATGCACGTACGCACGCACGCACGCACGCACACACACACTGCACACACACACACACACACACACACACACACACACACACACACACTGTGACACACATACACACACACACCATTCATAGGGCCAGCAAATGTCATGTAAGAATTTTCAAGCAAATGTCACGATATTTCAAAAGGTGGAGAAAGTGTTAATTGTAAATCTTTCCTTTTAGTAAAACCTATCACCTTGTCCTTTTACTATCTGGGCACATGTAAGTCTGTTTCCCTTGAATGAATGAATGAATGAATAGCCGCTAGCAGCTCCAGCCATTAGGCAGGAGCTCGGAGTGTGACTGCATGCTGTCGGGAGGCATACTATGGTCCGACCATAGCATTGGTTGGAAGGAGCAGTGGTCAGAGGTGGGGGTCGGGAGAGGGTTGGGGTTAGGTTTAGGTGTGCTGCCCTGGGGGAGGTTAGGGTTAGGGTTAGGGTGAGGGTTTGGGTTAGGTTTAGGTGTGCTGCCCCGGGGGAGGTTAGGGTTAGGGTTAGGGTGAGGGTTTGAGGTAGGTTGTCGTTCGGACCAATGCTCCGTCGGACCAAACACATGAACCCATGCTGTCGATAGTAAATGTACAGGAACATACATCTCTCTTGTTTCTAACTATAGCTCAGTGACCTGACACATCCATTGGTCTTCACCATCTCAGTCATGACCTCCACACTGTTCTCTGTTGAATAATCATGTAAATGTCCATATGGCTCCTACGTGTCCCCAGGGCAAATATTACAGGATGACTCACCTCCACCAGAGATTGGGTGTGAACATGCGTGCAACTGTGCATGTGTACACACATTTGTGTGTATGCGTGCATGCATGCATGCGTGCGTGCGTGCGTGCGTGCGTGCGTGCGTGCGTGCGTGTGTGTGTGTGTGTGTGTGTGTGTGTGTGTGAAAAACGAAACTGTAATTTACACATACTATGTGCATGCTTGAACAATGACAAAACTGTCAGGTCAGCTTTAATCTAAAAATACTTGCTCACCAACAGAGCACACAATGTGTTTGTGTCTGTTTCATGTATACAGTATTCTGTACATCCCGGTTGCCATATGTCACACTCTTGCCTTGCCCGGGTCGCCTCCCTGACCTTTCCCCTCTGTTGTCTCCCTTCCCCTGACTGATTGTGAGACTGTTTCCACCTGGGTTACTAAGCTGAAACGGCTTTGGTAAATGAGTTTGAATGTTAGGACACTGTGTTATTGGTTAGGTTCAGCCTGCAGGCCTGTTGTAAGTTTATGTTATATTGCCCTGTGAGGGTTTCTAAGTTATAAGGAAAGACTGAGTTTAAGTCATGTAGGCTATTATTGAGTTTGAGGTGTATGACATGCTAATTTATTTCTCCCATTTATATTGTGTATATTATATTTCCGGTATAATTTTATTCCGTCTGCAACATATTTCATCATACCTCAGTAATTAACCCAGGGAATGCAATTCCAATTCTAAATAATATGTCTATGGGCTAAACTAAAAGTGTAGTTCTTTGCAGAACTTAATTTGCAGTACTTAGTTTAGACAGTTTTTGGTTTAGACTAGTCATTGGTTAGACCAGTCATTAGTCCTACAACTACAACCTATCTCAAACCCTCACCCTAAACCTAACCTCCCACGGGGCAGCACACCTAAACCTAACCCATGTCTAACCAATGACTAGTCTAAACTAAGTATGCACCCCCTTTAGACTTCATAATTTATTGCTGGTCAGCACCTTTGTATTAGCTACTTGTATTTGACCTTGATTTTTTTTTCTTATCTATATTATATCTGGACTTGTAAGCAATCTTGAATTGACAAAGATTGTACAAGATAATATGATGTTTGCATGCCAGACTTCTAACACGGTAACCTGTTTAATGGATTGAATTTGGGTTCTCACTTGCAAAAAAATAAAAAAAATAAAAAGTGCTTCGTCATTGAATATATTCGTCATTGTGCTGTTAAATGAGATATGACCTGTCTCTCAATCACTCTTTTTATCTTCCACTCTCTCTCTCTGCCGCACATCTCCCTCCCTCGCTCATTCCATTCTGGACAACTTGCTGTGCAGTTTTACTCAGGTTGGTTAGTTTGCCATAAAGACTCCATTTTCAAAAGGTCTGCTGCTGTGATGTGCCAATGATCAGACACGCACGCGCACACACACACACACACACACACACACACACACACACACACACACACACGTGCGCACATCTGCCATGGCAGAGACAATGACATAGAATTGATTCATAAATGGGCACAGACAGAAAAGAGACAAAAAACGGATGGATGTTTGGCCGATGGAGAGGGAATCAGCTCACCAAAGTGGATGATGTGAATTTACTGTAATAGACAGAAACTTTGTCAAATGATCTAGGTGGGATACATTTATTCCCAGCGAGACATACCATTACAGAAATACATGGAAAACTCACATGCAATTTGGAGATAGCCCAACAAGTCTAAATGAATGACGAGGGGTAAAAATCACACTGACTAAACAAATTGACTGCTTAAATACAACCTAAGTTTCTCAATGATGTCATCTCGGCCTGAGAGTCTGCCCTTAGTGAGAAAGAGTCTTAAAGATGGAGTGCCACAATTTTTGTATTTTTCCAGTTTTTCATGTGTCTATGAGGTGACAGTACTTTATTAGACACCCTGGGTCGTTTTTATGTGCAATGGTGTATTAACTTTTTATTTAGGGTTTCTTCCTGGTTGCTGAACCCTTGACCGACAAACGGGCCCATGAAATAAACAGAAATATAGTGACATCACATTATCAGCCCCTCCCCTAACCCCTCCCCCTGTATCATACAACTACAGCTGTGGGTGCGGCTTCAGTTCAGGTGGATCACCATCCATCACCACCCACCAGGCAAACGAGGCATACTTAATGAACTGGTGGGTGTGTCCACATAAAAGCATGATTTTAACAAATACTGTACACTTTTTGGAAGAAGTTCTTCCTCCTTATATTATAATAATACCTGATGATCATGTTTTAGGGTGGAAAAAAATCATGGCACTCCATCTTTAACTTACTGACCAACCAGAGGGCTGCAGGCCTGTCTGTCATTGAGTGACAGGACAGTTGCCTGCACAGAAAATAGCAGATACACGATTCACAACTTTGTGTTAATCAAGGATAAACCTTACATATGTGCACATAACTATACTTAGTATACATATAATATGCTAAGAATGAAATGACATATGGAAATAATTCCATGTCCGTTTGACCATACAAGCTCCTTTGAGTAAGATCGGACACTGCTGAATAGTGATCTCACCACTAAGCTATGGAGTCTCAATGTTCGAGGGGTTGAAAAAGGACACTCTCTTGGTGTTCCTGTATTCTTCTCCTCTCTCAGCAGCACTTGAATGTGCCACAGGAGAAGCAGAAGAATATGGGAGCAATATGAGGTCAACTCCTACTGAGCGCTTCCTGTCTCTCTTTACTTACCTTAAAACAACCATTCTTTCATCTTCTCCTGCCTGTCTTTACCTCACACAGTAAACAACACGTCAGTGTTGGTGTTGCGTCCACTGACTTTCCTCATGGCCTCTCCTTTTGGAAGAGAGCTGTCTCTCCCTGTATTGCAGCCAGGACTGCCACATTGGATCACCCGCACCTGTATGCCAGAGCTGTTTTTTTTTGTTTTTTATTATTATTATTCTGTTGTGGTGCAGGGTGCTGCTGCTGCTCTTGTTGAAACTCTGGCAAAAGTTCACATTGGCAACCTAAATCCAAAACAGATTTGAACAGACCCTAGCCCTGTTTTTAGGAGTCGAACTTCGGCAGGAATTTTCGAGCAAACATCCGAACCATTTGTTTCTAATTAATACATTTCTCAGAGTGCTTTTAACCAGGATGCAATAATATAATCGCTATAATGACAACACGAGATATCCGTCTTGAACATGATCAGAGTGCGCTCTGATCGCGTCTCCCCCTTGACAGAGCGTCAAGTGGCTGTTACATGTGCTCCGCAGCTGATCTGCGAGCTCATCACCAGGTTGCAAAATGAGCCATGAGTTCTCAAGCCCCCAAAACATGATAATTGTGAGCACCTGTACGAGATATATTTTCGAGTAAAAACAAAAGAAGAAAAAAACCAATGGTTCAAGCCCATTAATTAAGATTCCAGTGCCAACCCTAACGAGCAAACGTTCGAACCCTGAATGTTCGGGGACAGCCTTATTGACGACCCATAACCAAACAGCCATATTGACGACCCATAACCAAACAGCCTTATTGACAACCCATAACCAAACAGCCTTATTGACGACCCATAACCAAACAACAGCCTTATTGACGACCCATAACCAAACAACAGCCTTATTGACGACCCATAACCAAACAACAGCCTTATTGACGACCCATAACCAAACAACTAACAATCGCTGTAAAACAATGTCTTCTCCTAGTATAGTGAAAGTTACTGCCTGTTCTGTGTGGACGAAAGGAATCATGCGTTTTTGTGCGTGTGCATGCGTGCGTGTGCATGTGTGCGTGTGCATGTGTGCGTGTGCATGTGTGCCGGGGAATTGGCCGGGATTGGGATAGAATATGACAGAGAGGCATTGTCTGGTTGACATAGAGTTGATTGTGAAGTGGAGTTAATTGTGGAGTTTTATGGTAATTTACAAACACTTACAGTATAAGTTATAAATTGAGCTGCAAGACAACCAGCTTGACATAAGCTTGTGAAACCATGGTTACCGGAGATGATTTGTATCAGTTGGCCACTTAACATATTATTCTGTCAGTCAGGATGGTATTATAATACCATATATTATAATACCATCCTGGATGGTCCTGACTGATACCAGTATGATACTGATTATGTATAGCTCTTAAACGTTGATGCTTCTGTGGTATATTATTTGGACACTAAGGGCTACAGATACTTGAGATTTCTACAGAGATGAGAGACAACAGACAGCAACTTGAGATGTTTTCCTCAGATGGTTTATTTCAGACTCATAGACAAAGGCTCACGCCAGCCAAAGTGGCAGATTTGCTTCCGCCTGTCAACAAACCTCTTGTCATACAGATTGCCCCAGGAACAAGTAAACACAGATAAGGTGTGACCCATGGATGACAGTCCATGGATGACAAGACAGTTCTATGTAATTAACGCAAGAAAACACACATTACTTGTATCTGACTTATGACGAATTATGGTTCAAAATATTTTACAATTGAAAACATCCTTGTGTTTCCTCATTAACGTTCAACGGATCCATCATGTGAAGGACTTTCAAACTAAAATGAGATACACAGTGAATTGTACATACTGTATAAGGGCTCTACACCCCCTTTTGTGAATTAAATGTTGATTTGTGCTTAGCAAAAATACACACCCTTTTAGTCATATTACACAATGTTTACAAACAGTTTAGTGAATGAGGCCCATTAGTCATGTGATGAAGACAGATCGGTATTCCATCCTGCTTGGATTAAAAAATGATGAAGAAAGGTAATATGAAAAAAATGTATGAAGTAAAAATTGAGCTTTGTATTGATGAATATAACAGTTAACAGCCAAAGTAAAAAAAAAAAAAGAAAGCTAATGAAAGTTACAGGTATGGTGTGTGTGTGTGTGTGTGTGTGTGTGTGTGTGTGTGTGTGTGTGTGTGTGTGTGTGTGTGTGTGTGTGTGTGTGTGTGTGTGTGTGTGTGTGTGTGTGTGTGTGTGTGATATGAAGTGTGAGATTAACATAATGACAGTAATCTTTAATCATATTCAAGGGCTTTTGGCACTCAGAGAATATACAAATGGAGAGTGTACAAATGGAACCTTAATGGACCATAATAGGTCCATAATTTGGTTCTATTTGTATACACTCTCAGAGTTAAGTTGAAAATGATTTTTTGATATATAAATACCTAAAAGTTATAATAAATTGAGGTCCCAGATATAAATGGCATCCTTCAAATTAAAAGGATGAGAATCCTTGAGAAGCCCTGCCATATCTTTTCAAATGGGGTCTTGCCCTGAAAATGAATACATTTTACACTCTCAAGAGTTAAATATCAAAAAGGGTCCATTTGGTTACCAACTCTCCATCATTTAGTTGGGGACCACCTGGGTAGAGGATTTATGACAGAATAACAAAGAAAATAAATAGTACAAGGATGCTGCATTCATGATTTGAGTAGCGGTTTCGGATGTTCTTTAATAGCTGTCATCAGCCCTTATCAAGACCATGCAATGCAGCAAGTATGGACATTCCCTGCCTATTGATGCTGTTGCTAGCCTTTGTCTGATGTCACGTTGGTCGCATTGTCTGACCACTAACCCTATTACTAGAAAACCTAACCTCAGTCTTAACGGGCCACGTAAGTAAACATACAGCACAGTTGTTGTATAGGAGGAGTCTGAGTGGAGGGATGTGCTCCACAAGGTATTTTAGGTGCATGTTCTGGGTGGGTCTGTAGATGGCTAAATGCAGAAGCCACATAGTCGGAATGCCGGTGTGTTTAAATGCCACTCTCCCTGCTTGAGCATGCTTGTACATTTGTGAATGTGTGCATGCATGTAAATGTCCAATTTAGCATTTGTCTGTGTGCGTCTTTGGGATTGTGTGCCTGTGTGTGTGTGTGTGTGTGTGCGCGCGCACACACACACACACACACACACACACACACACACACACACACACACACACACACATGTGTGTGCCTTTCAATAGATTGCCTGATGTCCCTCTAGACTCTGGCACTGAATAAGGGAAATTAAAGAACCGATTGGAAAGATGGCAAAAAAGATATCGAGAAAATAGAATAGGAAGGGAACAGAGAGGCAGAAAGTGCATGTGACAAAGAATGAGGAAAAAGAGTAGCTAGGGGTTTGTGTTGCATGAGGGGAGGGGAGGTGTTTTTTTTTAATAGTTTGACTCAAAAGGGGCAATTATACGCTGACAAATGTGCTGATGTTTTCAGCTTAGTTTCCCAAAATATGTGCCCTTAATTTGTGCGTGCGTGCATGCGTGCGTGCGTGCGTGCGTGCGTGCGTGCGTGCGTGCGTGCGTGCATATCAACAAATAAAAAGTATTGTAAATTTAACACCTGTCTGTCTATAGGAGATGATCCAAATCACTCAGATTACATCAACAACCTTCCCTGGTGTAATTATCCATGAAAGACTAAGCTGGATAAACCACATTATATTAGCCATGTCTGTAAGAAAATATCGAAATCTATTGGCATTATTGGCAAATTCCGTAGTCTGGTTAATCATAATTGTCTCACAACTTTTTATTATAGTTTAATTCATCCATATCTTATATATTGCAATATCATTTGGGGAGCTAACACATCTTCACAAACTCCATATGTTGCAAACAAGATTCTGCAGGATTGCCACCACAGTGATTGGTCTGCTCATTGCACTTCTTATATTTATATGTTCACTGTATTGTTTTTATACTGTGGTGAATAAATATATACAGTACAAAAAATGAAACGAAACTACAACATAAAGTTTATTACTAAGGTGTGTGGCCACAATGAGCCCCCAGAACAACTTAATGCACCTTGGTATATTTGTACAAGTCTCTGCTGTAGGGATGGAATACTATTTTAACACAATCAGCACCGGGATTTCTTTCAAAATAGCAGATCGGGGTGCCGCGCATGCATGGAAGCTTTTACTCTGAAAGCCCCCCCCCTTCCATTCCGTACAAAAACCGGGAGGCATAATGTTGCTTACTTACCTCGATATGATTACGATAAAGTCGCTGGATAATCCCTCGCGTTCATATTTTGAATGAGAGGCATGTTGAAGTCAGAAATGAAGAACTTAGTATATCCATCTGGTCAAAACCACTATACGAGGCATTCTTTCTGAAGTGTAAACAGGGAAGTGAACGGCAACGTGCGAACAGCAAGGAGTATGGTGCAGAAGGAGAGGCCAACCCCCCAAAAAAAGAAAATAAATCAGAATATTTTTCTCTCATTTGATATCAATGAAAATGTGCTAGGTCGTGTGTACACGTCCTCGCAATCCATCGGTTGGATTAGCTAGGACGTTTCCACACGTCCTACTACAGTCTAAATAGAGTTAACAAACGTTATTTAACAAGTCAAATATCTCCCATACTGTATATCTTCAATTGGGTTGAGAAAATTATTCACATCATTTCATCCCCATCAAACCATTGACCACCAGTGACCCTTATGCCCTTTGAATTGGGGCATATAGTCACCCAGTAAGAGACCACTCCGGATATCAGAAATGTTTCATAGGTGTGCACACTAACTTTGTTCTGATTTGCAGTGACCCTTCCCCATTTTGGAGTCAGTCAGTCAGTCAGTCAGTCAGTAAGTCAGTGCGCGGTTGTCCAGTCAGGCAGTTACTTAGTATCTTAGCCAGTCCGTCATTTAGAAAATGTGTCATATCTTTCCAGTCACTCATCTGACCTGCCACTCAAGTTAACCATCTACACACTGTCAGCCAAACAGTCAGCCAGCTTGCTGCCATTTGGTCAGTTATTCTGCAGGCTCTGTCTGTCACTTACTGACTTACAGCATCATTCTCTCTCTGTCTGTCTGTTCCATATAAAACTGCGACAAACCAAAAAGAACAGTATAATCCATACAATCTTTTGGCAAAGTGGAGTGGCTCGAATTGCCATTTACTTTCTCAGCCTCTGGAGATTGGGTTTCTAGCCCTGCGTTCAAGAGAGTAAAAGCTGGCAGAGCACTTGGGATGGAAAAGCAATTATTGGCCTTCATGACTGTAGAATGTATAATACAAACATGGCACTAAGCACTGCAATAGATTTCACAGCCTGTACGCACAAAGAGTTTTATAAATACTGATTTAGGTCACTAGTCAGCTACAACTTTTATGTGCGGGTGCTGGCATCAATTGGCTAAAGGCATACATCATGCATTAGTTTCTTCTCTGTCAGTTTCAAATGGACACTAAAACTGCAGACCTGTCATGATGAATGTAACCCTGACTGTAGCATTATGTATTAACTGGCAAATCGATCTCAGATCAAGACACAAATTCCATTAGACTACTACTTAGACGTAGTATTCTGGCGGACAGAGTGGCACTCCAACGCAGTGCCATTATTACTTGACTTCCGCTTATGGTTAGGGTTAGTAATGCAGGTGAGTTGGAATGCAGTGTGTCAGCATAGCAGGTGTCGGGATGCCAGCATGTAACCAGCAGTAACAAGTTACTAGTTACATATTACTGTAATATTACTTTTTCGTAAGTAACGAGTAAAGTAAGGTATTACTCTGCCAAAACAGTAATTATACCTATTTACATATTATAATAGCACATATTACATATTACTCTGGATTTGTTGGCTACAGTTTGAAAACATTTTATTTAAAAGGTCAAGAGAGATTGCTCCTTTATTTTATAGCCTTTTTGGCTGATTGGCTCTTCCTAATATTATTATTCAAAACAATTGGATTCAGTTCTAAAATAATCTGACTAAACATATTGTATTCTTGTAGAATCCTTTTTTGCAGGTGCAGCGGCGCAAAAGTAATAAGTAACTATTATACAATATACTGTCCGTTTTGAGATTTTGCAGCCAGTGTGTGCAGTTCAGATTGTTGGAATATGCAGCTGAAAATGACTGATGAGAGACAGTTATTTTTATTTATATCCTGCATTTATTCAGTTTGGCTGATCGGAGACTTCTTATTCCAATGAATTTTGCGGGTGGAAGGGGCCCGGTTGAAAAGTAATATAAATATATATTAAAAGTAATAAGTAATGTAATATTATTACTTTTTCTAAGGAGTAATAAGTAAAGTAAACATATTACTCTCCTAAGTAATATTGCCCAACACTGGTAACCAGTATACTGAAAGAGACCTGTACTTATGACTCGAGTCACATAATAAAGTCGCACTATAAAAGTAGAAATTTATGTAAGAAATGAATTTCTGTCAAATTAAAACCTGGCATATTCCAAGCACATACAATGCCTGAACTGAAAGGTGTAGTGGAATGAGAAAAGAGCTGAATAGGAGAATACAGGCATAGATACCATGTGAAAAGTATAAGGCCCACTGAGGGGAGAGAGAGAGAGAGAGAGAGAGAGAGAGAGAGAGAGAGACTATAGTATAAAAAACAGACAAAGAACGGAGGGATAGAAAGGAAGTGAGAAAGGGAGAGGGAGGGCTTTGCAGTGGGAAGTTCCTATACTGTACGTCTCCTGGCATTTCTCATGAGTCAGTGGGAGAGCACAGAGCCCTGGAGGTTAACACTCATTGGCTGTGGGTGTGGTTGGGGGGCGGGCTGGGGTCAGTACTCTGCTCTCCTATTGGTTTAGAGATAGATTTTCGGCAATGACGCTCCATGGAATAATGTGAGTGAGGTACTGGCAATGCAGTGCAGGGTATGTGTGTGGGCTAAGGGTTAGAACAGAAGCAAGTAAATATTCTGATGTGGTTTCTGTGTAATTTGGTCACAATATTTATTTTTGCTAAAGAATGTGCTTTGATCCAGAGAATGCATTTTTCTGTCCATTCGTGCAGAGCTGGATGTGTAAATGTGTAATTTGTCAATGTGTCAGTGCATAAGTGGAAACCTTTCACGGCTGAGGGAAGGATCAGAATTGTTTGACCCAAATTAAGTTAAAGTTAGCCTACACCTGCACTTTAGATTTAGGGGCTGTATTTTGCGTGTCTTAAGTACCAGGTCTTATTACTTAACTTAAGACCTGGAGGAGTGGTCAATGCCATTTGGCTATTCTGAGTGGCCAACGAGCATTGACCACACCTCCAGGTATTAAGTTAAGTAATAAGACTAGGTACTTAAGACACGCAAAATACAGCCCCTAGCTTGTGTTCACTGTTTAGATATACAGGTTTTGGAAACATCTCCTCTACTGAAGTGTATGCCACAACTAGAAATTTACCCTAATTGCATATAAACTATATAAACTTCTGTCAAAAACAGTTGTTTGGAGATTTGTTACTTTTTTTTCTGATAGTTTATATTTGATATGGTGCTGATGATGAGTCTACATCTTTCATTCTGCTATTGCAGTGTTTGGTGAATCTGCGCCACATTACTCCATTGCATGCACTGCGCCAATGCTGATTTCCAATGTTAGTGTTATTAAGCAAAATGATCATACCAAACAATAAACATAATGATGTGAGCAAGATTAGAATCAAATCTTTATATGGTTCCATTCTGTGTGATTTCAAATAACGGTTTGCATTCCACTCTTGTAGACTACAATTTGTTCCCCTCATTATGCACTATACTGCATGCACATATAGTATATTAACCTTCATCAGATTAACACACACACACACACACACACACACACACACACACACACACACACACACACACACACACACACACACACACACACACACACACACAGTCATCTACCCTTTTAAATAACTTAATCTCTTCAGTGCATAAACGTCGTATTATAATATTTCATGCTATATAACAGATGGACAACCAATGCCTGGTATACATATTACACGCATTGGCGTACGCAAACTACGCATGCACACATTTGTAGACGGACACAATAATAGTGTCAGTGACAGTTTGTGGCCTATTTCTTATGTTTTATTGCAGGGCGCATTGTTGTTTTTGCATCATTTTCTTTTACTCTTCCCATTTAAACACACACCCATTGCTCTCTCTCTCTCGCTCGCTTGCACGCGCGCGCACACACACACACACACACACACACACACACGCACACACACACAGTCACACAGTCACACACCATGTACCACCATTGCTCAGATGTATCAATGTCTGTGAAAACAATTTATTTTTGTTTGGTAATGGTAACACACATATAGCAGCATGCCAAATTACAAAGAGAATACAGCAAAATAGTATGCTGACTGAAATGTAAAAAATGTGATTTACTGTAATAGCATTATACTAGAAGGCATAGAGGACACACACACACACACACACACACACACACACACACACACACACACACACACACACACACACACACACACAGTGATTATGTGTTTACACTTATGGTTACTATAGTTATGGTAGGCTCACTAGGCTGTATCAGGTGTGTCCTCTGTATTACTTTAATTTAATATACTCAAATTGTATAAACTGTAATGTTACATCCACTCTGGGCCATATGGCAGTCTACAGCTCAAAGCTTGAGTAGTTTATTAAAAACAAAAAGCAAAAACAAAAATACAGTTGGCATCAGAGGATGATATATGATGATTGATTATTTGGAGTTTAGAATCAATGAAGCAATAAGCCCCAAGTTAAGATTATGCCTGACGCCCCATATCTGTTCTAAAAATCTAAGTGAAACACAGTGTAGTGTTTATTTTTGTTAGCAACATTTAAACTCTGCAACAATTCGTTTGGCATATTAGTGAAAATGCGGTCACAGGTGTGCGTTTACATTTTACCAGGGTTTCGATCGCGGCTGATTACAGACACATCTTAAGTGTAATGTTTCAATTATTTAATCAAGACAGATAGATAGATAGATAGATAGATAGATAGATAGATAGATAGATAGATAGATAGATAGATAGATAGATAGATAGATAATTTGTCCGGATTGACATATACAGATACAATTGACCGAAAAGGAAAGGGCTGAAGCCGAGGCTTATTATGCCCACCTTTTTGAGATTTAAGTAATCTCATAGAAGGAAACAAAGACTGAATAAAGTAATCACATTTCAACATTGCTGCATTTCCTAATGTGGAAAGAAAAAGCAGTAAGCACTACTTCTACCACTAATAATAGCGATAACTAGAACTGCACTAGTGTGCACTGTTGCACACTAGTAGGCCATAAATGGCCAACTAGTGCGCAAGCAGAGCGCGCAAGTACTTTCGACCGCTGTAAACTGTCACATCTCAGTATCTCTGTGAAGGAACGTTTGAAATGTATAATCATTAGGTGTAACTATTTGCTACTAGTGCGCAATTTGATGCGTATGCAAAAAAAACAGCAAATCTGTGCCTGGTTTGCTGGGACCAGATTACACAAATGACCATATTTCTTACGTCATCATTGAGAGCTAGTCATACATATACACACCACGTACTCTGGTCCCAGCAGATCAGGCACAATTTGCTATTTTATTTTTACTGATTATGTGTATAGTATACGTATGACTAGCTCTAAATGATGACGTAAAACATGTGTGTAGTCTGGTCCCAGCAAACCAGGCACAGATTTGCTGTTTTTTTGCATACCCATCAAATGGTTGACGGCTGTCACGTTGAAGAGACCGGGCGAAATTATTACTTGCGCGCTCTGCTTGTGCAAGTAATAATAATTGTAACAATTTTTTCACAAGGCCGTTTTGAACAAAAAGCCTCAAATCATGAACGTAGCGTGCAATTTACGTGAAATCTTTCAGGCTGAGGAATATATCCCACCTTTTTCACATTGGCCTATTATAGCGCCACCAGGAGGCCACAACCTCACCTGGCCTGGTGGAGACCTGTGCCACAAGAAGCACTTTTTCCTAGTTCGCTCCAAGTCTCTCCTTCTTTTACAATCTCAGTCCATATATCGGCCAAACAATCATGGTTAAATTCTAGAAGAACTAATCTTGTCACACACAGGTTCAGAGTATTGGCCTAGTTCTTGCCAAATGATTTCAGCATGCACGTTGTAAAGTTAGGAGAGAGAGAGAGAGAGAGAGAGAGAGAGAGAGAGAGAGAGAGAGAGAGAGAGATAGTCTTACCAAACGATCAAACAATTTGGGAAGAGCTTAGAAAGAGACAGAGATAGCTATTTTGCTCTTTTACTGCCTCTGCTCACACCCACAGATGACTGGGTTCTGTACTTCCTACAATCACACTGACGAATAGACATGTTGCAGTGCTGATGACAATGCAAGACCTCACTTCCTGTTCTGCCCTACACATCAGATGAATCTGGACTCTGGCCAACTGTATATATGGACAGACAGGAACCATGCAGTATTTGAGGGATACTGCTTTCTTCCTGCTCTTCTTAGCATATACCAGTCTGTCTATGTGTTTCTTTCAGTTTTGACATTTACTGCATTGGATAGGTTGTGCAGTGGGAAACTGTTCAGATTTTAACATGATATGAGTGAGATACAGATGTATCCTCTGCTAGCATGTTTGTTCTTTAGCCTCCATAGATCTCTCCAAGGTGTATTAGGTTCACGTAAAATGCACAAATGGGGAAACAATTGCTGAAGAGTCAAGCCTTAACCATTACACCCGCCTCTACAATTTGTTGACCACTTTGTTGAGCAGGGGTCTATTGTCGGCCCCCTCCTTTTTTCCATGTACACCAGATCTTCACCCCAGAATAGTGCTTGGGTTCATGTGGTTAAACACCCTGAGCTCAGAGTATGTTATCCTGAAAAATATAGAAGTTGTGCTCCACCACCCTCCACATTCTGCCTCCGTCTTTCTGTTTTGTGCGTCAGAGACGAAAGCTGAGCTGAGGACTCCTACGTTGATGAGAGGGTTGACATTTACACTTACAAGGCTACATTTTACACGATTACCTCTCTCTCTCCTTCTGTCTCACTTTGTGTTCCACCCCACCCCAAGATTTCCCTCCATCATTCTCGATCTCCTTCTTTGTCCCATGTACTTTACTTGTTGAGGCAGCAACTCTCTCTCTCTCTCTCTCTCTCTCTCTCTCTCTCTCTCTCTCTCTCTCTCTGTCTCATTCTCTGTGTGTGTGTGTCTCTCTCTCTCTCTCTCTCTCTCTCTCTCTCTCTCTCTCTCTCTCTCTCTCTCTCTCTCTCTCTCTCACCTGCAGTGTGGCCTCCACGCCACTGAAGGCGCTCTCTCTCTCTCTCTCTCTCTCTCTCTCACCTGCAGTGTGGCCCTCCACACCACTGAAGGCGCTCTCTCTCTCTCTCTCTCTCTCTCTCTCTCTCTCTCTCTCTCTCTCTCTCTCTCTCACCTGCAGTGTGGCCTCTGTGGGTATTTTTGCACCGACAGTTTGAGGCTAGAGCAAGCTGAGAGAGATAGGGATGATAGGCTGAGGTGTGTGTGTGTGTGTGTGTGTGTGTGTGTGTGTGTGTGTGTGTGTGTGTGTGTGTGTGTGTGTGTGTGTGTGTGTGTGTGTGTGTGTGTGTGTGTGTGTGTGTGTGTGTGTGTGTGTGTCTGTGCATGCCATATGAGGCTTTTGGCGAGGACACCATCTGGCCACGAGCTCTCAACTCCTCTTGCATGACTGTTCAAAGATAAACAAATCGTGCATGCTTCGAGCCACACTCTCATTCTTACACACATGCATGCACATTATTGTGCGTGCATGTATGCATCTGTGTGAGCATGCGAGATGTGTCACATTTTATATTTGGGTGCTCTTTTGTCCACTTCATTCACACTGTTGGGCTAATTACTCAAATGTACTAATCTTATTAGACTACCGTAACATAAAGCAGCCATTTGACACATACGCACACGTGCACGCACGCATGCACGCACGCACGCACGCATGCACGCACTCACACACACACACACACACACACACACACACACACACACACACACACACACACACACACACACACACACACACACACACACACAAAGGTTTTTTCAGGCTCATGAGGCCAGGTGTGTGCCCAAGAGTTCCATTGTGTGAAACTTTTTCATGAGGTCTTGCATGGATAGATCTGGGATCATCAAGGTGGATGCATTTACATGTTTTTTACCATATTGTACTGTAGTTACAGCTGCAGCACTAATACATACACATACTGTATACTTTTGATTTAGTTTTATTTAATGTTTTTAATGTTCTCATTATGCATGCAGTATATTTGATATATAGATTCCGCTCACTTCTCATTTGTATTTATTTTGTCAAAACAATACAAATAAATCTCTATCCTCTGATTTAAATGCAAAACACGTTGTTATTATAGATATCATCTTGATGTCAGGAAAAGTAATTAGACTGCCAGGACTCTTGTGTATATAATATTCACAGTTTGAATGAATGGCTTTTTCATATAGTTGTTCATGACGTTTTCCCAATAGGTTGCTCTATAATGTGTTATCTAATACATATTCATGTCATACATGTAGGTACCCAGTTTTTCATCCGAGTCACTGTGCTACTCCAGGGATGCATTGCCAGATAAAGGGACTATACATTTGCACTGCTATTGATATAGAGAATGAGTGGAGGAAAAAATATTGATAAGAAAATTGATAATATAACACAAACCAAAGAGAAATCCTAGCATTGTATTCATACTTGAGCTTGTTAAAGGGACACTTCACCCTTTTTGCTAAAAAATATGTGTTAATGATGTTTAGAAGCTTTAGAACACTTTCCTGGCGGTATTTATGTGTGTAATATGTGGTTTTAGATATTTTAGATTGTAACAGTGAGCCTGTTGTCTCTGATGTCATGGACACTGGGCTCACTACCTTCCTGGACTGCATGTTGTCTCAGTAAGACAGCTCCCCCCCCTATCCACAAGGAAGAGCAGTGCACCAAAAAATTATGGGAATTGTAGTCCAGGAAGGTAGTGAGCCCAGTGTCCATGACATCAGAGACAACAGGCTCACTGCTACAATCTAAAATATCTAAAACCACATATTACACACATAAATACCGCCAGGAAAGTGATCTAAAGCTTCTAAACGTCATTAACATATATTTTTTTGCAAAAAGGGTGAAGTGTCCCTTTAAGTAGGGCAATGTCCGTCTGTCTACTTTGGTAACTAACAGGATATCTCATATCTTTTCATTGTTTTCATTGCGAAGATTGCAATAAAAACAAAATGTGCACTTTTGATATTGTTCATAATATGTATTTTATACTGTACGTGGTCGGGTTTGGTTTTAGTAGCAGTTCAGCCAATTAACAGGACTTTTGGACTTTTCAGTCTTTTGATATTTAATATCTCTGTGAGAAATGATTATACGCTATGAGAATGATCATAGGTATCACAGGAAGCCCAAATGTCTGTTAGCCAACAAGCAAGTGATGTCTAAGGTCATAAAGAAAGATTCTCAGATTCAGAAAATATAGGAACACATTCAGACAAAACAATCACATTCAGGCTCATTATGCATTCTGCCACCCAGACTAATTGTTTTCTTATCCTGTACTGATCTTTGTTGAACACTGTGATGATGTCAGAGCTCTGTGTGTCTACGAAAGCACAAATGTAGGCTACATTTTAATTTGTGCATAGATTTCAAACTAAAGACACTGTTACAAATGTAACATGAAAGAGATTAGAATATTCCTATTGGAAAATCTTGAAATGAGCCAGAATATAGTATTTCTCACTCTAAAAAGCCATTTTATTTAGAATTCAGCGACAGAGCAGATTCTGGAGGCATACAAAGCTAGTTTAAAAGTTGGAGCAACATAAATTAGTTGTGATATCAGACTCACTTTATGTCATAGTCCTAATTTGCAAACTTATTGTGAGATAGCCAGTTTAGCATCCCATTAGTTCAGCAATACGTTCAATTTGGTTTTATTGAAAATGCAATGAAAATGCAATATAGACTGAATTCCATTCTTCAGATGATTTTGAACAGCAGAGACTGAACTCTAAAGTCTTTATGATCTGTAGGAGGGGGCGGTTCAAAGATTCCCATTTGATCCTTTGTCAGCTTGCAGTATAATGTTTCTGCTTTGATTAAAGGCACACAGATCATTAAGAAATAAACAACGTGATATTTGTTTGATATTGATGTTCTCTTGTCCTGAGGTGGAAGAAATGTTCCAAATATTAATCTTTCAACTTACTGTAACATCTCTTGATCTTGGACGTCAACACAGCACATTTTAATTCTCAAGGTACAGGCAGGCAGGCCTATATTGCAATGAATTAAAGTCATTGCAATGATTCATTTCATGCCATACTCGGGTGAAGTGACATATTTTGGCATGACATCATAGCAGATATTTTAATATTTTCCACATTAAATTAAATAATAATAATAATCAGCAAAAACTACTACTATGCTTGTTATCACAATATCACGTCTGGCTGTCTGCATGTGCACCATAGTTACTGTATGTGTTCTCATTGGGTTGGCTTGGTTCTTGTCATGATCTGTCACTCCACAGACCATGTCTCCTCCCTGGCCACTCCCTCATTTCCATCCCATTCACTCACCTGCTTCTAACTCCCTCGTCATTCCACCTGTGAACAATTCCTCAATCAACCTTCCCCCTATAAGACTGAACTCATGACAAACATTCAGTGTCAGTTCATTAGTTTGATGTTGTCGATGTCCCCTGTGTGTTCCTGGTTCCGTGTGCTCCTCTGAGGTTTGAGTTTTGGACTTTGTATTTTTGCGCTTTGCATTTGTGAATGTAAAGTTATTTTTCAGTTTTGGCATTTTCTGCCCTTTGGACATTTTTGGGTTTCCTGAGCTTGAAACTAGTCTTTGTTGTCAGCTGCCTCTTTGCTTAAATAAATACCTTTATTTGAACATACTTCGTGACTCTGCATTTGGGTTCAATCATCCCGATATCACAACAGTCCTGCCCGTTTGTTTGTCTTGGCAGAAGTTGGCTTGGCATTGTTCTTTTTTCCACTACGGTTGTTAAAGTCAGCAAGGGTGCAAAAGCTCATTCATAACATAAACAAGATTAGTGATGAATGCTAACTGCATGAACCTAATCCTCCGCCACCGCCAGTGTGTTCCACTCTGTGTGTTCATATGGTTCAAATCCACTCAGTTGAGTTGTTTTTTCCAGGTAGCGTGCTTTTGTGTTAGCGTTCATTTTCTCTCTATATGGAATTTCTCTGCCACGCATTGCCCGGTCCATCTTCTGTCATTACCGTTAAGTATTAATCTGTTGTGTCCTGAGTCTAGCTGTCAATGTTGTGACTGGCCACTACCTTTACTTAACACGGTAGCCTCAGGGCAAGTAAGGGCAAATAAGGAACGAGTCCTTATTTAGCAGGATCCGCCCATACTCCGCCCATTTCTCGTGCCCTATATGCATGCACGCATTATTATTATTATTATTATTTATTATGCGCGCATGCAAGTGTGCATGCATACGTGTGTTTTTGTGTGTTTATCATAACAATGACATGTTATTCAAATAGCATGGTACATTATCTTACCACATCATGACCCATGGGGGTTCTGAGTGCATATTGATTAATTAGCTGCAGTATTTGTATAGATGTAGTTCTGCTAAGAATCTGGATGCAGCACATTCTAAGATCTACCCACTCTGCACTGAGCTAAATGTAAATCCATACGTTTGTATCTTTTCAACATACTGTAGAAAGCTTCCTATGTGTCTATATTCCCATCCGAGTTGTAACAACTATAGAAAAACCCTGTTCTCATGTCAGTATTTATCCAAGGGAAAATTGTGCTGTCTGGCTCTGTGTACTGTATGTATGGTGTTGTATTGAATTACATTTTGTTGTACCCTGCTGTATTGTTTTAATCTTTTTAGTTGACAAAAAGGACTACTTTGCTGTGCTTTGAAAAACAAGTTGTGGCATTGCACCGTACAGTATATTACATTTTATTGATATGTCTATATAGCATTGTAGTCTGTTATCGGTCTTCTTCAATAGTCTTGTTCCCTCATGGCAGCAAGTGAGAGATGAAGAACAATCTTCTGTTACATTAGTTTTACGACATAACTCTGATCGTCTGTGATCTGCAATATAGGAGGCCTTAAAACCTTTCCATCAACGACCCAAAAGACACTATTAGATTCACCCTGAGTCTCATATTCATTAAAACACATTGTTGTTCCTGTCATGTTGGGCCCCACAAGCAAAACGCCCATAAACTACTATGGGTCCTGAGTCAGACTCCTGAGTCCTGACCAACAGTTAAAGAAAACATTTTATTGTTGTTGTTGAGATGATCGAAGAGGGGGAAGCCATTGGCCAC
>NC_137870.1:19605945-19633445 GCF_963924005.1 Protomyctophum bolini | reverse complement strand
CTCTCTCTCTCTCTCTCTCTCTCTCTCAACCATACTCTATTGCATCTCACCCTCTTATAGTATTTGTGTGTATGTGTGTGTATATGTATGTAATGTCTTTCCCTCTCTTTTTCTCTCTCCTTCAACAGTGCTTCGTTGAAGTGGCTCTGCCCGTGGAGCCGTGACTTCATCCCTCGGGTGTCAGCGAGGATGCTGTGGGTTACCTTGCTGAGCACCATAGCTTTAGGATGGACCACCCCAATCCCACTGCTCGAGGACTCGGAGGAGATCGACGAGCCCTGCTTTGAGCCCTGCTACTGTGAAGTCAAGGAGGGCATTTTCCATGTTCACTGCGACAGCAAGGGATTTACAAATGTTAGTCAGATCTCCCAGATATGGAGCCGGCCCTTCAAGCTCAACTTGCAGAGGAACTCCATGCGGAAGCTGTACTTTAACAGTTTCCTCCACCTCAACAATGCCATATCCATTAACTTGGGGAATAATGCATTGCAGGACATTCACGCGGGAGCCTTCAATGGCCTGGGGATCCTCAAACGGCTGTTCCTGCATGAGAACAAGCTAGAGGTTTTCCGCAATGACACTTTTCTGGGTCTGGAGAGCCTAGAGTACCTCCAGGCGGACTACAACGTGATCAAGCGGATCGAGAGTGGTGCATTCAGGCACCTCCACAAACTGAGAGTGCTCATACTCAATGACAATCTGATCCCTGTGCTCCCCAGCTATCTGTTCCGGTCCGTGTCACTCACGCACCTGGACCTGAGGGGAAACAGACTAAAGATGTTGCCGTACAAGGGCATGCTGGAGTATGTCGGCCGGAGCCTGATGGAGATTCAACTGGAGGAGAATCCATGGAACTGTGCGTGTGATATTGTTCAGCTGAAAACCTGGCTGGAGAGAATCCCTTATACTGCACTCGTGGGAGAGATCACATGTGAATACCCCTTCCACTTCCATGGGAAAGACTTGCGCGAGATCAAACGCAGCGAGCTCTGTCCACAGCTCTCTGACGTGGAGATTGAGGCAAAGCTGGGAATCCCCAGAGTTCCGTTCAACAATGAGAACACATGGCCCACCAAACCTTCCTCTATGCTTTCCTCCGTTCACAACACAGCTTCATCGGTGGAGTACAAAGAGAGGCATGTCAAGCCCACCAAGCGGCCTCGGCCCACCAAGAATGCACCGACCCCTCGTAGTATGTACCCAGGCATTAACCAGCCCCCGGTAGCTGGCTACCAAACCAGGCCTCCCATCCCCATCATTTGCCCTGCTGGATGTACCTGCAACCTTCACATTAACGACCTGGGGCTCTCAGTTAACTGTAAAGAGAAGGGCTTTCACAATATCTCTGAGCTCTTGCCACGGCCTCTCAATGCTAAAAAGCTATATCTCAGTGGGAACCTAATACAGAAAATCTACCGTTCGGATTTCTGGAATTTTTCCAGCTTGGATTTACTCAATTTAGGGAATAATCGAATATCCTATGTTCAGGAGGGCGCTTTCATCAACCTGCCCAACTTGAAAAGTTTATTCCTGAATGGAAATGATATTGAGAAACTGACCCCAGGGATGTTCAGGGGGCTTCAGATGCTAAGTTATCTCTACTTTGAGTATAACGTCATACGTGAGATCCAGCCCGCCTCTTTCTCCCTCATGCCAAACCTCCAGCTGGTTTTCCTCAATGACAACCTGCTTCGCACCTTGCCCACTGATGTCTTCGCAGGCACCAGCCTGGCCCGCCTCAATCTGCGTAACAACTACTTCCTTTCCCTGAGTGTGCGTGGTGTCCTTGAGCACCTGGACTCTCTAGTCCAAATTGACCTGCACCAGAACCCCTGGGACTGCACCTGTGACATCATCCCCCTCAAGCAGTGGCTGGAGAAGCTCTCGTCTGTCATCGTTGTGGGCGACGTAATCTGCAAGACGCCCGATTTTGCCTATGGCATGGACCTGCGCTCATTGGAGGTCGAGGTCGTCTGCCCTGAACTGAGGTACTCCTCAGGCCCCTCCCCGGCTCTGCCTGGTGGTGACGACCTTACCACGGGGAGCTCTGACCTGGGGGAGGCCCGTGGGAGGGGAGCTGTGCCACTCTCTGTTCTCATCCTTAGCCTCCTTATCCTCTTCATCTCTGCTGTTTTTGTTGCTGCTGGGCTTTTTGCCTTCGTCCTCAGGCGCAGGAAGAAGATGCCTTTCCGGAAGCGCTCTGAGGTAGACCTGGCGGGAATCCAGATGCAGTGCCGGATATTCGAGGACCCGCCGAGGCAAAGCACTGCTGGGAACACCGGCACGCCAGAGAAACCAACGCCCAGTGTTCACACACACACCCACACCGGCCACGCGCATACACACAGCCATGTGTATGATTACATCCCCCACCCAGTGACTCAGATGTGTAACAATCCCATCTATAAGCCCAGAGAGGGAGAGATAGCGGGGGAGTCGGGAGGGCAGTTTTCAGAGAAGGAAGACAATAGAGGTAACTGCAGCAGTAACTACAGAACCTTGTTAGAAAAAGAAAGAGAGTGGACACTGGCCGTGTCCAACTCTCAACTCAACACCATCGTCACTGTCAACCACACCACCGCCGATCTTGCAGGATTTCACGAGAACGGCGGGCTCTGCCCCACCGTGATTGATAGCCAGAGGCCCACGCCAACCGTTGGCTTCGTAGACTGCCTGTATGGGACCGTGCCAAAACTAAAGGACATGCACGTGGCGCACGCACATCCACCAGGCATGCATTTCCCAGACCTGCAGCAGGACGCGCGGCTGAAGGAGACGTTGCTTTTCACAGCGGGGAAAGGCTGCTACCCCGACCCCACCCAAAGCGATTACCTCGAGTTAAGGGCCAAACTCCAAACGAAGCCGGATTACCTCGAAGTCCTGGAGAAATCATATCGGTTTTAACAACTTAAACCCACGGAGAATAACACACAAAACAACACTCACCTTTTTACCATAATTCAAAGCAAAAACAAAAATACCAGTATTGGAAACATACAAAAATTAAAAAAGCAGCATGATATAAAATGAAATATTATATTACAACGTTTCCCCCCAAATAATCGCTTTGGAGGAGAGGCCATTCTCAGATATTTCAATGAAGTGCCTTTTACAGAGTAGCCAGCAGTGTTAACAGCCGTTATTTTTATACTTAATAGATGTGTCTATATGCCCAGGAGGGAGCGGGAGACAGAAGAAAGGGGCGCCGGGCTATTAAAAAACATCCGAAATGATATTCCGTTGTTCGAGCTCCTTTTTACACGCTCTGACGGTGGAGTTACCGTGACACACGGGAGCTGGACGTCTCCCCAGACACGGTGCTCGAGTTTGTCTCTTTTATCTTTCACCTGGATGTACAAATACCCGGAAGCCGTGCACATACAGTTTGTAGGAAATGATTAAAAGAGAAAATCTATATATATATATATAAATATATATTAAAAATGAATTGCAGTTTGCTGCATGCACTCGCTCCCATGCAGGGGCGAGGGATTTGCTCAGAACTATCACTTCACGTTATAGAGATACTGCAACGCATTTACAGTTCAGTGTTCTATTTAATTTTATATCTTATTAATATGGTTATTACTATTAATGAGGACTACTGTCTATATCAGGGTGCTTCTCGTAACTGGACGCACCGACCCACGGATGGTAAAACATTTGTGAATATTATATGATGACGCTCAAGGTTTTCTGGATATCCCACGCACTTTGTTAAGGTACCCCCCACCCCCCCACCCCGCCCCACTCCCATTGCTTCTGGATTATCATTGTCACCCACTAACGGCTTTGTAGGAGGCACTTTTAATGTTTTCTCTCACACAAAGATTTGAAGAAAAAAAAATGTGCATATATTTATTCTGTAATTTCAGTGAAGAATTTAATTGTAAAGGTAATGTTAAATCAATGTATAGTGATTATGCGTCTGGTATAGCTCCTTCTTAATAAAAACGAACTCTTCAATCAAACGTTAAAAAAAGGATGCTGCCTTGGAGCGTTTGTTGGGGAGCTCTATTAGTCAGGCAGAGGCAGTGTGTTGTGGTGCAACAGTAACACCGTGCCGTGTTGTTGAAGCTGTGACAAACCACCAAGAAGTAATACTGGGGGTGAACAAAATAGCTATAGAGACACAACAGTGGTGAGGTTTAAGTAGTTTTAGGACGCTGAAGCAGGTCAAATGAAACTGTGTATGATTTCCTGAATCCTTGGGAAGCAAAATGGAGCAAAAAATGCCAAAAGATCTGTACGTATCCAACGTAACCATTACTTTTTCTATAGGCTTCATCTGAATGCCCCCCAAACCCCCACCCGTCCCTCGGTGTATTGTTTACTGTATAATGTTTTGTCAAGCTGAGTGGAAGTTAATTGCTGAGCTGCAGCACATTTAATTACCCCAAATGAGTTATGTGACATTACGAATTTGCTCCACAGGAGGGCGTCAAGGAGGCATTCAGTTACCGGCCGCCCTCTGTCGCCTCACTGCAACCATCTTTCGCTTCTTTAAGGCAGTTGCATGATTTAGATTTTAGGTAAATATAACATAACATGGATAGTGTTGGACCAAATACATCAAACCTGAATTTAAAATACCAAAAGTATGATCCCTAGCGGTTCTAAATTTACTTTGCTTTAGCCACCATGGGGTAGCCTATATTTCAAGTTGGTGAAAATGCAATGAAACGTTAATGTCTATGTTGAAGGGGGAGGACTGCATAATATATTAGTTGGGCGTGTCATACAATTATTAAAATCATATTGGTTTACTCATAGTGACCCACAGTTTAACTGGAAAGGTATTTCCGATTTGTGCTTTGTTATGACAAGTTCTATAGTGAGCTGATAAGACTGTGGTCCACCATAACTTGCAGCAGTTGATCTGATTTACACCGGTTTTTGCTTACATGCCTGCGAATGAACTGGTTTTAATACTCACTGGCTTCTTCTTCATTTGTTGTTGTTAACACACATTTAGTGGTGGTCACCTTCACATACAGTAAAAGTGTGTTACCACCAGTGCAGCATTACGCCAAGGCCATTTGATTTGGCACACAACCTATACCCCCACCCTCTCTCTCCCCCTCCCCCCCTCCGTCTCTCTCTCTCTCTCTCTCTCTCTCTCTCTCTCTCTCTGTATCCCCCCTTACAGTCCGCCTCCCTCACTTACACTCTCTGTCTCACACACGAACCCTCCCTCTCCCTCAGACCAAGAGATTAGAGTATAGGCTCAGCAGTTTTCAGTGTGCACTCACTTTGATTAAAATCAAACTGCAACATTCTGTTTAAAAATCCCCCCGCCCTAAAAAAGAAGAAAAAACAGAGAACTTGTAGGATCATTGATCATTATGCTGCAGTCTAAGATATTGCCTAATTTTATTGACTTGTCTGATCCACCACTATATTGATTGGTTTTGCCCGAATAAATCTTATTGTTCCTCCACTAATATCTGCAAGTGTTTTCCTACTTTGGTGGAGCGTTAGTGTGGTGGGTTCACATTAGGAGAGAAGGCTGGCGGGTTATTGATCTTGTGTTGAATGTAAACATGCATTGGTTGGTTAAATTCTCCCTCTATTGCAGTCAGCGATATTCTGCAGTGGAGTTAACCTTATAGCTCTTCTACCTTTATCTTGATATTTCAAGACTTCAAGACTAAATGCATTATGTATTATCTGTCTCTTGTTGCTATCCCCTCTCTAAATGCTGATATTTGTAGCATGCATTTTCACCATCCTCATGTTAACTGTGGAAGTAGACATATGGCCTGGGGTCACACATATACAATATGTGTTTGGTATCCCGGTTTTGGCTCAGTCAGGGAATCCTGTATTCCTCAGTTCTGTTGCAGTCTTGGATGATTGTTTTCTTTTTGGTCCCTTTTGCTGATGGGATTATGTTGCTGTATTCATGTTACATCAGCCAAACAATTCATTCCAGATGGACAAATACTTGGGAAAATTGTAATGTGTTTACATGTTCATAACAACACCTATGACATAATGATGCTCGTATAGCCTATTGTGTGCAAGTGTCATTCTCACTGTGTTAAAGAATGTCCACATCTGTAGAACAACATATCATAACATTTCACTTTAAGTGGCAATGGGCTGTGTGATTAGTGTGGTTATCAATAACCACACTAACATCCACCCATGCCATTGCAGTTTCTAAATGGCTTCATCCATAAATATGAAGTTTCATAAGCCCATCACATCAACTTGTAATGGCTCCTATAGCACCTTAGAATGTTTGCCATAGCAGCGCACCATTGGCTTCAGTGGGTGTTGATGGTTGTCTGTCATATAGCTATATGACAATAATGTGAGAATATCCCTGCTGTTATCCAGATGGCTTCCCCAAAGAATAGGTGTCATGCAGTGCATCGTTTTTCCTCTCCTCTCCTCTCCTCTCCTCTCCTGTCCTGTCCTCTCCTCTCCTCTCCTCTCCTCTCCTCTCCTCTCCTCTCCTCTCCTCTCCTCTCCTCTCCTCTCCTCTCCTCTCAACGCAAAATATGTCTGAGGCCCTAGTTCTTGTCTGGTATATTTCCAAATTGCATATGTGTGCGTTTGTGCTTTGTTCACTCCCTCACTATCTGTTCATGCCCCCCCCCCCCCCCCCTTTTTCCCCTTGTCCTTCATTTTCTTTTCTGCCATTATTTGTCTGTTCCTCTACTCTTCCAGAGCCTTAATTAGCCCGGACATGATTTGGAGCGCTTGCGGGGAATGAGAAAGAAAGGAAGATGAAGAGAGAGCGAAACACACAGAAAGAATGGTGGAAGGATGCAGGGGTCGGTGAGAGATTTTTTATTTTGTATTTTTGAGATAGAGGGTTTTCTGAGGGGGATTCGAGACAAGTGGCATAGAGAGTTGTGTGACTGACTACACTACACTGAACGATCAGTGGGGGATTGTGAAGGATGTGCCACTCAAAGGAAGGGTCTATTCTCTCTGCTTTTGTTCCAGTGAGAGGCTGTATAATTGTGCAATTAACAGAAGAGAGTCCAGAGCAGAGGTATTAAGGAGCGAATGGAGGGCTGAGAGTTGGATATGAAAGGTTTTACAGCTGTAAAATCCTCTGAGTTAGTTTAACTCAAGAGTGTACAAGTGGAACCAAATAGACCCGTAAAGGTCCTTTTGGTTCCTTTGAGTCACACATGGATACATGAACACTGAGGATTTGAGTGTGTGTTTGGATTGTGTGTGAGAGAGAGTGTGCATATATTTTGCTCTCTACTTTTTTGTGCAACTGGGAATAGTCCTTGGTTTGCTGAAAAAGCCAAAGAGTCTCTGCTCTGTCCATGATGCTGAGGTAGCAGTAAAGTGCAGGTGTTGTATGCAGAATGCCAGAAAGGACTTTTTTTTTTTTTTGCACTTTGCTTCGAGCCCTCAGTGACATACTTCTGCATGTACAGTTTGGTGGTGTTGCTTTGTGATATGTTTTTAAATATTGTTCTGTAGACACAGCAGAATCTCAGTGTTATAACTGCAGTAACTGAGAGTGTAAAGATTGACTCAAATGCACATTATTTCGGTTGATTTCTGGGAGAGTGTACCTATGTTCCCTCAGTCATATCCCTACAACCCAAACCTTAACCCCAACTCTATCCCAAAGTAAGTAGCCTTTGGAACCAATGACTTCTTAGCCATGTGGCCCATGGGCCAGGAGCCTATCTCCTGTTTCCTTAGCGCAAGGCAGTTTGATGTACAAGTACACCCCATGAACATGACCTGCATGTTAGAGGGATTCACCATCCAACCCTTGATGCTGAGTGCCAAGCAGGGGACAAAACGGACCTCCCATTCTGACCGTGCCGTGGACACTCTAACCATAAGGCCACTGATCTCTCTATCCCTGAGACCAACCCCAACCCTATAGTACTGCTCCTGTGATAGGATTATGATGAGCTGTTTGAGCTACATTGTACTGTATTCTGTAGGTCAGCCCAGGTAGCTACCGTAACTTGTCATTTAAGTCATGTTAAAATGCCATATGCTTCTCGAGTGGCTTGCATGGTGTTTTTATCCAGGGCATTCTAACCACAAGGCATCCTATTTTCCCATTAGGTATATCTTTCATGTCCAATGCCTTTTTCGTGAACCATGTTGAGACTAAGGGAACGATTGCTTACTATTCTCTGTCTGGTATATGCAACTCAAATGGAACTGTGTTGGCAGAAGCAGGCTTCACACAACTCGGCACGGGACCCCTTCTAAATGTTTTAATGACATCTTCAGTGTTGAGGCTGTAGGGTCCACAAGATTGAGGTGTCACAGTCTTACTCCAAGATGTCAATTGTCCCCGCCAACTTGTAAAATACTGTCGCCCAGTTAAGTGAGGCCTCTGGGGGGTGATGTGTTATCACTGGCAGTATTATTTTTTTTGTACCAAAGGAGTTTTGCAGAAACATGAGGTGCCGTTTGAAGGAGAACAAATCGGTTTGACAGAACAATGGGGAACGTCTCTCTCTCTCTCTCTCTCTCTCTCTGTGTACAAGGATCACCTACTTGTGTGTGTGTGTGTGTGTGTGCGTGTGTGTGTGTGTGTGTGTGTGTGTGTGTGTGTGTGTGTGTGTGTGTGTGTGTGTGTGTGTGTGCGTGTGCGTGCATGCATGCGTGCGTGCGTTCCACTGAATGTTCTTAAATTGTTTCCCTATGTACACCTCACCTTGATAGGGTTCACCCCATCATCCATATTCTGGGGGGAACATTAGCCAAAGTCTAAAAGCTTGTAGATCAGCTACTCTTAGCTAAGTAATTAAGAGATATGTGGGCAGAAAAAAGCGGTCCCAGTACAGAGCCAACTCAGGTCCAGATTATTAAGTCTAGGGGGTTAGTTCAGCTGTGCTGCAGTATAACTTTTCCAACTAAGAACAGCAGAGATAGAGCTCCCTCTATCTCAGAAAGGAGAGACATTTAGTGGATAGGTATAGAGAGAGGGAGCATGCATGATGCACATGTGCGCGTGTGTGCGAGAGAGATAGTGTGTGTGTGTGTGTGTGTGTGTGTGTGTGTGTGTGTGTGTGTGTGTGTGTTGGGGGGGGGGCATCGATGTGCTGAAGTGCTGATTCTTTATGACTGCTGCGTTTGCTACTGTGGCCTGCGTTGTGCAGCTCTTTTTTCTGTCCCATGGACTTCTGGGTCCCCTGAGAATGCGTCTCTCCCTCTTTCTCCGGGAAATGGTGCAAGCAGTGCGACATTCAGCACTCTGCTAGAGTCTTAGATTCTGTCTGCAAGAAAGATTAGCAGCTTGTCCTTTATATCCCTTATTGTAGTGGATCTACAAGTTCACACCAGGCCACACTGCGATGTGTTGTGAGCTTGTAGATCACCAATTATCTTTTTTTTGTTGCAAATAGAGCTTATATTATTTAAAGTTTGAGTCCCAATAGTCCCTTCCTACAGTATGCAGTGGACTCAAAAGTACAATATTTCTATTTCAGATTCTATTTTAGAAAAAGTATCTGCTTGCACAATTTATTTTAATGAAATGTACTTAAGTATAGTACTCAAGTGAATGTACAGTCACTGTCCTCCACTGATTTTAATGGAAGGGAGGAGGGAGGGAGTTAGGCGAAGCACAATTCCATGAAATATAAAATATGTGGGACGTGGTGTCCCCGTTGGTTTTAGGGAGAAGCAGGTAGAGCGACTGGGTTTGTGCTGTATCTCTGCAGAGCCGTGGCTGGTCTATTGTGCTGTGAAATGGCCCATAGTGATTGTCTGAAGGCCCCCGGCCGCCACTGCAATGCCTTTTGGAGCTCCGCATTCAATCTGCAATTGAAATGACCATCATGCATTAAGCAGGACGTGCTGTGTGAACACAGGTTATATAAGTGACGTTAGCGAATCGGCATCTGTGTGAACTCAGCCCATCGCTATTAATACTATACTGGCATTTTATGAATATTCCTTACTCCTTAATTCCTTCGGTTCTACTTCAGACTTTTATTTTCTTACTCACCCATCCATCCATCCATCCAACCATCCAACCATCCATCCATCCATCCATCCATCCATCCATTTGTCATCCCCTTGTTAGTGATTGTCTATAGGCTATTATCATGCTGACCTTTCATCTAGTGTGCTATGTGTCACTCACTGTAAGTCATATGTCACTATAGTGTATGTGGGTTATTTGACATTGGCTGATCACCTCCTGAGATGAATGTGTGTGTTTGTAGTGATAGTGCCTAAGTGCCATCTTGTGCGCACGCACGCACACACACACACACACACACACACACACACACACACACACACACACACACACACACACACACACACACACACACACACACACACACACACACACACACACACACACACACACAGGGAGAATATCCTGGAGGTAATTCCTCTCTGAGGCCTACCAGTGACCCGTGTGAACGGGCCAATGTGGTTGAAATAGAAGTCAGCGAGGGAATCAGTCAGGCTTTGGTGTTTGTCTGCAGGGCGTTCAGGTAATGACCGGCTTTGTTGCCTTGTGGGAAAAGTGCTATCTGCTTTGAACAGATCATCATTGAGACAGGGTGGAATAAGCATGTTGATAGAACAGCTACCCGTATTGCTCTTATGTCATATATAGGCTCCCTGCAGATTTCCCACCCTAAGTGTGATATAAAAGAAAAATGGGCTGCCACATGAATGTAAGCAATTATAGATTACCTCTCCTGCTCCATGGGCTCTTATCACTTTTTTTTTGTAGTTTCCAAGAAACGATAACAAGCCCAAAATGTTTCATTTATGTCTGTAGGGCTCTCCACTTCCATTCAAGAACGAGAGCGGTATGCTTCAAAAGCCTAGTGGTTAGAGAGAAACACCTGTAAATGAAGTTATATTTTTAGTTCTCGCAGTATAAATTAAGCTTCGGTATAAATCACCCTTTATGGGGTGGATTTCCACAACAGCTAAAGTGTCCAGTTGAACTCAGTGGAACACTACACCCTTTAACCTGTTTGCTTGAATCTATTCTTATGTTGCAGTGCAAAGCTTTGTATTTTGCTGCTTTACTTATTATGATATTATGATTAGAACCAATAGTCGATGGTGAAGGCCAGCATTGACAGTTTAGTTTTGTGAATATCAGATGCATAGAATGTTGAATGTTTGAAGTGATTTTTCAAATTACAATCATTTTTTGATGCTGTGCCTGCATTATTCTTCGTGTGCATCGCACACCAAAAGTAGCAGATGTACTATTTTTGGTGAGAGTCAGGCTTCAGGCTCCCTATGGAGGGAAGCTATAAGCTTTCTGCATGGCATGAGAAACAAGACCTGAATGATCCACTGAAAACTGCTGCACCAGTCTGTGGAAGCATTGCGGATGTGGACTGGTGATAAGAGGGATTAGAGAGGAGAGGAGAGGAGAGGAGCAAGTTGATGCGTGCCTATCGATTGGTTCATCTCGTTCTCTCTGCTTCACTCTGTCTCACTGGGGAACATATTGGCTGCAGGGGAGGTTTCTTTGTTTGTTGTTGTGGCTGCCTTGCAACACATTTAAAGTACTGTAAAAAAAAGAAATATATATATATATATATATATATATATATATAGATAAAAAATATATTTGTTTTTCACACTGTTTTTTGTATCACGGTAGACTTGGGATGTGATGGATATGCAGCACTCCACGCTGTGGAATCGCTTGTCCTTGCTTTTCATACAGGAATTTCACCTCTTGAAATGCTGAGATTGTGAAAATGTAACCAAACGGACCCTTACTGGCCAAATGGACCCATGCATGCGGGTCAATTTGGTTACAGCACTGAGGGTTTTACAGCACTGAGGGTTTTACAGTACTGTATTGCAAATGTAAGAGGCAAACTGAGACACGCGTGACGTCACACCATATACTTTGAGAAATGTAAATGTTGCAGCCATACATGAGGAAGTGCATGGATAAGTTATTTAATCAATATTTAATGACATGTCTCCCTTCCCACAGCAGGATAAACTGCAGGATTGTTTGACAGAGTAGAGCTGACTTGCACTTCCTGTGAGTTTTTAGTTTCTGTGTGTCTCTGTGCACGTGTGTGTGTATGTGTGTGTGTGTGTGTGTGTGTGTGTGTGTGTGTGTGTGTGTGTGTGTGTGTGTGTGTGTGTGTGTGCACGTGCTTATGGCTGATTATTTGTACAATATTGTCGACAGCAGAGTCTCACCTGCGTGTGCGCGTGTGCGCGTGCATGCGTGCGTGCGTCTGTCCGTCTGTCCGTGCGTGTGTCGCTGACTGGGACTGTTCTGGCAGTCTGCTGACTTCCCTTATAGCTTCAGACTGCAGTGGTAGAAGAAAGGACAAAAGAAGAGGAGAGAGGAACAGGAGAATGAAGGAGGTGCATATTTATTTAAAAATAGATTTAAACAGAGTGAAGATGAGCTGCAGAAAACATTGGCTGGTCAGCGTGTGTGTGTGTGTGTGTGTGTGTGTGTGTGTGTGTGTGTGTGTAATAGTTAGTTCATTCCCTCTTTTCTCTTCGGACCATGACTAACGGAATGGCGCAGTACTCAATTTTATCTCAACAAAGTTATTAAAAGTAACTCACAGTGGTGGCGAAGTGGGTATAGCGCTGTCGCCTTACAGCTAGAAGGTCCTGCATGGGTTCGATTCCCGGTGCGGGGACGCTGTGGGCGCTGGGGGCATGCTCTCCTCCGTGTCATCAGTGCCCATACCCTTGGTCTGGTTGGCAAAAGGCCCTTTCTGTGTGGAGTTAGCATGTTCTCCCTGTGTCCCCTATAGGTACTAGGTACTGTGTGGAGTTAGCATGTTCTCCCTGTGTCCCCTATAGGTACTATAGGTACTGTGACAACATTCATGCAGTTATCCTGGTCTCTAAGTGCCTCCCCCTGGCCCCTGATGAAGGGGAAAGTTAAGGAACTGGTTGGAATAACGTGATCCTTCCACGCTCTGCGTCCAACCGGGGAAACTCCCCCCTGTCAGGTGAAAATAAGTGGCTTGGACTCCTCATGCATGGACGGAAGCATGAGGTCAGTCCATTGCTCTCCTTGGCAGAGAGAGTGTAACGCCTAGGATTACACTAGATTGACAAACTGGGTTAAAAAAAAGTAACTCACAGTGATCAGTTACTATACCAAGAACAAGAACTATTTTGGTTCACACCAGCAGAGTAGAGATCTGTTCTCCCCATCTGCTTTTCTGCTCACCAAAGCAGACCACTGCTGTTATTCAAATATTTCAGCCTGCTTAGAGAGTTTAATGATGCAGAATCAGATCTAGTGTCCAAGCATGAACAGTATGGCCGTGTGTGTGTGTGTGTGTGTGTGTGTGTGTGTGTGTGTGTGTGTGTGTGTGTGTGTGTGTGTGTGTGTGTGTGTGTGTGTGTGTGTGCGTGCGTGCGCGACACAGAAGCATTGATTAATTATTGTGCCGATGAGCATTACGCTCTGTGGCTAAGGTTAAGCAGAGAGAGAGAGAGAGAGGGAGAGAGAGAGAGAGAGAGAGAGAGAGAGAGAGAGAGAGAGAGAGAGAGAGAGAGAGAGACTACCTAATGAGCAGAGATCTCACACATCGTTGGTGTTAGTTCAACAGCACAAGAGTTGGCTTAATTAAGGCCTGGCTGCTTTTAACTGATCACACACACACACACACACACACACACACACACACACACACACACAGCAAATGCAGCTTTCTCTGATAGAAACAAATTGTGGACAGGTAGAGGTCTTGAATAGGTAAACAGTAGAATGAAAACTACAATTTAATAGCACCAACATCTGCAAGCTGAATCCTCAATTACCGGAGGCATAATTACTTTGATTTTAAATAATTATTCTGGTAGGTGCCGGTGGTAGATCACCTGAATACATTATTCGACTTGATTACTAGACTGCTCAGCTGCATCATGTATTCATGGGATTTATATGCAAGGCAATCAGAAATCATTAATTTTCTAACCATTCCATTATATAGTCTTTATGTCATCTCAAGGGATCGTGTTCCACATATATAGTTAAAGGACCATATATATGGTCAGCTTATTGATTATGACTTAACATATACTTGACATTAGATTACTTCCAGGCATTTTCCAAAGTATACTGTGAGAGCTTTTCCATCCCTTTAAATATGCTAGGAAAATAAACCTGCGGGGACTTGGAAACTTTCTTGAGATAATACCGTATAGGTATTGTTCTGTCACACTAAATATAACTGTGTGGTTGTTGTTTGTCAAATTTCTGCTATTGATGCATTTGTTGTACGAATTGATTTGAAAAGTCTAGCCGAAAACTATGCAAAACATTTTCAAACAATCACACACTCAGTGTGTGTGTGTGTGTGTGTGTGTACACACTCAGTGTACTGTGTACACACACACACTGAGTGTGTGATTGTTTGAAAATGTTTTGCATACATTTTGAACGAAGGCAGACAGCGATTTGTCTTTGGTCATGCACTACTGTGTTTTTTCTGTGCTGGGCAGGTTGTGTGGGCACTTTGTAATTGGTCCATCGCGTCACGGAAAGGGAAACAGCCACGAAGCTGCGTTGAAAATGCAGAGGTAAAGTCAGTAACGTGTCACAGCCAGAAAGCAGAGGCGTAAACGGCACTTCCACATACTCTGCCTACGTCACATTCTATATGACTTGGCTACCCGAACTGCTCACAAAGTTGTGCACGCACAAAGTGTACTCTTCTCTGAAGCTTTGAATAAACAATCATACTTTTAAACCAGTATGGTCCTTTAAGGGCTGTATAGCCTACTGTATCGCATAATGTCAGCATTCAAAAATATATAGTTTCAAAAACTGTCAGGAACATGCACAGCTGATCTACATTGCATCAGCGAGGCGTTGTGGACTTACAGATGGGCCGAGGCGGGGCTATCTCACTCAGTGTAGAGCAGAACCATAGAGTAAGACAGAGTTACGACAACTCTGTTCACTTCATGAGACCAGATACTGTAGCTAGTATGGCCAACAAGAGAAAGGTACCTATACTGTGCATGCCCTGCCTACTCTACACCCTTCCATTGATCTAGTCACAGGATTACACATTTGGGTGCTACCATGCCCTCATGGTAAGTATACTTTAAGTAAAAGGAACCACCAATTGGGAATTGGGATTCCGTTTAGAATGTATAAAGTGTCCCTTGGGTACGCCAACATATGTAGTCTACGTTTATTCAGTTGTAAACGTGTTTGTTTCCGATCTAGTGAAAAGGCTATACTCACATTAGCTTCGGATGGCTATCTGTTATTAGCTTAGACACTGGACTGCGCCATCTTGGTTGCACGTGCAAACACACACACTTTCAGTCGCTTTAGACTCCAAATCCCCCTCCCAGCCAGCATTTCTGGTCAAAACAACGCTTATTGCAAAGAGCCTGGCGGTCGCAGTAATGGCGCGTGTGTGTGTGTGTGTGTGTGTGTGTGTGTGTGTGTGTGTGTGTGTGTGTGTGTGTGTGTGTGTTGCACTGCACATTGTCTTCTAGAGAGTATGTGCATGCATGGGATGTGAAGAGAATACATAATGCAGCCCCATAATTCATGAAAAATGCTGATTCACGGTCACAGGCAGGACAAATTGTGTGTGCATTTGTCCTGCGTGCGTGTGTGGGTTGAGGCTGGTCGAATTGAGGAAGTGACCTACATTATGTTTACTTATATACACACCCATACTTTGAGAGCTTGAAAGCAGTATTCAAAGCAAAAAATGTTTGGGTTGAAAATTATTAATTTATGCTTTGATATACTCTTTTCTTATCAGTGTATTTGCTGTGTGTGTGTGTGTGTGTGTGTGTGTGTGTGTGTGTGTGTGTGTGTGTGTGTGTGTGTGTGTGTGTGTGTGTGTGTGTGTGTGTGTGTGTGTGTGTGTGTGTGTGTGTGTGATGTGTGATGTGTGTGTGCGTGCGTGCGTACGTGAGAGAGAGAGGGGGGGAAAGAGAGAGAGAGAAAGAGAGATACAGATAGAGATAAAGAGCGACAGTAACCCACACCCTACCCCTCTCCCCTTCAGAGAGAGAGAGAGAGAGAGATAGAGATAAAGAGGGACAGTAACCCACACCCTACCCTTCTCCCCTTCAGAGAGAGAGAGAGAGAGAGAGAGAGAGAGAGATAAAGAGGGACAGTAACCCACACCCTACCCTTCTCCCCTTCAGAGAGAGAGATAGAGATAAAGAGGGACAGTAACCCTATAACCTTCTCCCCTTAAGAGAGAGAGAGATAGAGATACAGAGGGACAGTAACCCTATAACCTTCTCCCCTTAAGAGAGAGAGAGATAGAGATACAGAGGGACAGTAACCCACACCCTCCCCTTCAGCAGCCGTCCATCACTATTCTGCACATTATCTCTCCTTCCAGCACCTCTTCTTTCTTTAATTTATTTGCTCCCTCCCTCCATCTCGCCCACAGAGGACGGGGACGACGTGATAAGAAGGCAAAAAGGATGAGAGGTTGAGAGGAGAGATACATTGTGTAGAAGTAAATAATAAATACATTGGTAAAGGATCTGATGTATATGAGCACGGTTAAAGGAGAAATCCAGATCAAAACACATACCCTGCATGAATCAGCCTAATCCTGTCCCAACACACAATTGGCCTTGAGTTTTTCATGATGCCCCCTGTTCTCCATTTCTCCCACCCCTCCCACAGTAAAATGCAGCTAGAATTGTATAGAAAGCTATTTGTCTTCATCATATTTTAATTTTTAAATTAATTGTCTATTAATAGTGTCCTGGTACTGACACATGTACCGTTTGTCACCTTCGAGCTGCATGCCGTTCAACAAAACCCTAGCCTGGCGTCCACCTATATGCTGGCATAGGCAGCTCCCGGCAGGATCCGCCGGGAGAATCTAGACACAGCTGCACGACATGAGACTGATTAATTAGAGCGACAGAGAGAGAGAGAGGAGTGTGTACATGTGTGCGTGTGTGCGTCAATTTAACAAAGATGCAGACGATCAGAAATCAGCAGATACTTGTTTTTCCCTCCCTGGAAATAAAAACGTCTGGGTTATCAACGGCCCCAAAATGAAGGCCCGGCCCTGGGTTCTGTATGAACGCCAGCTCGAGGGTGACAAACGGTGCAATGCATGTGTGAGTACCAGGACACCATTAAATATTAATAGACAATTCGTGAACAAATAAAATAAAATAGCTACTAAAATACCAACACTAGAATGAAGACAACTGTAGCTTTCTACCATTCTAGCTGCATTTTACCGTGGGAGGGGTGGGGACAATGGAGAACAGGGGCATCTATTAAACAATTGAAGGCCAACATGTATGTTGGGACAGGATTATATAGGCTGATTCCCCATCGCATCTTGTAACATATAAGGCAAATCATCTACCACTTTGATGAAGTATGAGATGGAACATAGTCGTACAATCTTTGATTTTACATTGCACAGCTGTCACCTCAAACACCTCATGAGAACACCTAGTGTTCTAATTCCAAACACGTATATGACTGACTTTTGATTGTATACTAAACACATAAACATGTTTAAAAAGTGTTACCGGCGATTAAACATGTTACCAGTAAGACGCCTGATGGCGAGAAGCGACCTCGCCCTTGCACTGGCCATATATGGAGCATGTCTTTGTCTTGAGTGTACACGGTTTGATGAGGTGAGATCAACATATGTAATGTCAGAACAGGTCAGCTCCATATATGGAGATCTAAGGGTGGCAGCAGTGGCAGTGTCTTGAGTCTACAGTGTTTGATGAGGGCCCAGGTAGGGCCGGGCCTTAATTTTCGGGCCTGTAGAGAAAATGGACAGGTATCAGTCAAAAGGGAGACATCGAAGAGGAAGGATGGATGGGGAGGGAACAGGTTCTGACATAAATCCATATACTAATATTGATGACATCAGGGTTCTCCCTATGGGCTTCATTACGACAGCAGGTAGAATTTACTATGATATGATCCCTGATTTACTATCATCCTGTCATAGTGATGTCACGAGACCTATTGTCATAGTGATGTAACGAGACCTGGGCACAATATGGGGGGTTTCCCCATGTATGGGGATTGTGAGTGACGTGACAAAAACGCACGGTTTCATTCTGCGAGCTTCGGTCCCAATTAAACCGCTTGGATTTAGTGTGAAGGCAACAACACAAAATGCATTACGGAAATTGCTCTGTGATTCTGATTGGCTCGTTGAGTCGTTCGTTAGGCTAACCGGATGTGTTGGTTATTAGGATAGACTATTATCCCATAGCCTGAATGGACTATGTTAGACCTGGGGGACCAATGCTGTAACTAGTTGCAGTCCAGCCACAAGTTGTGTCCATCTACAAAAGAGGGTGAAACCGATCTTGGTCATTTCAAAATGTATACAGTAAACTTTGGTGTAACTACTGTAGTGGTTTTGTTTAAAATATACACCGCAGTGCTGTTACCATGGAGACAGGGATGACATATCGACTGGTCTGCGCAATGCTTAGTGGCGAGCATGGAGCAGACTGCTTGTCATAATGTAAGCACCTAATTGATTATATCCAGTCATCCCCCGACAACCTGAGTGACTGAGCACTGACAGGATAGTATGGATCAGCCAATGTGATTTATTGGATTTATTTTACAAGGTAGTAATTTATATATATATATATATATATATATATATATTTATATATATATATAATTAATTATATATTAGTGATGGGAGATTAATCGGAAAACACGGTATCGGCCGATTTTAGTTGTTCTTAGATTAATCGGCATTGGTTCAATCAATCAATCAGACCGATGAATTAATCGGTCCAATTAATCGGTCTGTCTTTACAGATAAACCAGCCCAGCCCAAAAACAGCTTGAACAGATCTACAAGCTCACAATATTAAATATAAAGGTATTTAAGTTAAGTCTGACTTGCCTAAGCCTGCAGTGTATAGACACCCTGTTACATGTATTTTTCAGAATGGACAAAATGGACCAAACTTCCCGCAAGGGACAATAAAGCTAACCTTGAACCTTGAACCTTGAATTATTATAATTATTCAATACAGAATGAGATCATATTGACATCGGTGATATCGGTGATTTTTTTTTTTTGTATGCATAATACATCATGTTGGATTTTTCATTGACAGTCGGCCTAACATTTCTGCCTCATTTTATTGGAGACGAGTGGGGATTTTGTAAATTCTTCAGCATGTCAACGGAAAGAAGATATAGTGACAGAGAAGAACGGGAATACTCCGCAGGGAGAGCAGAGAGGGACTGCTGGAAGAAGAGAAACAGGGGGAGAGAGAGAGAGAGAGAGAGAGAGAGAGAGAGAGAGATGGAGGATGTAACAGTGTCAAGGCAATGCACCGCTCAAATTATGGACTTGAGACGTCAGTACAATGGCGTAATATTGATGACTTTATGGGGACTCCTAGCCTGAGCTACTGTGGTCTAGAGGGGTGGGTCAAGGTAGAGATTTGCGCACGCCCTGATTGGATCTCACCCCTCAGTCACCCCCGGCCCCCCCTCTCCCCCCTAGCACAGCACTACGTCACATCATTTGGAGCGACGCCCACCCGGAAGGGTTGACTCCTGCACTTCTAGACCAGAGCGGCCAATGCGTTCCTCCAGGCTTTCATTGGTTTTGCGCCGATGAAAATGAAAGCCTGGTACCGAGGCTAGGTCTATACTCCATATATATTATATGGGAACTGCTGATTTATCCAAATCTGATTTACCACTTGGTGCAACACTGTCATTCATTCATTCATTCATTCAGATGTATCGGTGGTCAAATCAGGCCGTAACCTTGCTCATACCTTATAGAAACGTTACAGATGACTGACATCACAGACTGGTCACATGACGTCCCAGACCCACGTTGAAGCCATGGCATTATTAGAGCCTGTCTTATTAGCCATTGTTAGGAGTTGATGGATTGTTCAGGTCGGCAGGGTTGACAGGTACGTTGATGGAGACAGAGAGAGAGAGAGAGAGAGAGAGAGATGCTGCCAACCTTTCCCTTTGTCCCTCTTCTCTTTCAGTATCTCTGTCTTTTCACTCTCTCCCTTCTCTCTCTGCTTCTACTCATCAGTCTTCTACTCCTCTTTGCCTTCACCACAACAATCCTTAGTCTCTCTCAACTGAATTTAAACATTAAGTTGACAAAAATATTCATAAAATACAATATGAATGTGCTGATTGAATAACAGGGGCTACTTATTATGCAGTTGTCATCAAGCGGCATCTTAGTTCTTGCGGTGCGCCCTTCACTTCAGCCTCCACTTTGAAAACCTGTGAGATATGTGATACCATAACTTCATGGCAACTGCATTATGAACTAGGACATCCGTAATGACTAATTTATGCTTAGTCAGAAATAGCAGATCTACAAGTTCACACTGGGTCACACCCGTAACACTTTTGTGAGCTTGAGAGTCTGCTATTTTCAGCATGCAACACCGTCATGCTATGAGGTATAAGTCACGCTTACACCATTCATCATCGTCAATTACATGTGAGGTTGATGTGAGCGTGGTATATATGTGCCAAGCCAGGCAACACTAATCACATTATAACGCTTTAATTCAGAATCCAAATGCTCTGTATATATTTTCCCTTCTCTTATAATCCCTGTCTCCTATGCATGACCTATGTATAACCCTTTGACAGGTACTATGATTGCATATTGCGTACACATACATCCTTAGTGCTAATTTAACTGTGAATGTAAAAAAAATAGTTACATTTACATTGAGGATATTATAGCAGATAAAGGCTGAGCAGTCCCCAGCAGTATAAAATCCCATATGCCATATTTTAAAGTCTTCCGGTGGAAAGTATATTGTAACGTTTAGCACCCTGAGCTGGAATCGAACCCCGATCTCAAACTCAGCAGACCAGGCTGGCAAAAATCCACGCCAAGAGAGCTGGCTCCCTTGGAGGAGCAAGTTACGGCCGGGTCTATTGCAGGGTTGTTACATATGCTGCAAATGGTCCATGAAGGTAATGGACTAGCACCAGAAAGTGTTGATTACCCTGGAGGCTTCCTTAAATCTGCATTTTGCTATGGAAATATTCAAGACGAGACCCATTCAGTCTCTCAAGTGCATTTACTGTGCATGTTTGAGGGTTCATTTTTAGCTCATAACTGTGACCTACCCTAAGTTGTGAGGTCCTGTGGAGCACACAGACACACATTCTGGCAACCAATAAAATAAATACCGCAATACAGTAATACAGCCCACACACTGAAACTTGCCAAAACATTGAAGTATTGGACTTGTTGGATCAAATGGGGTCAACCAAGGCACAAGAGAAACACATGAATACAATGTCGGAAGGAATCCAAAGCTGTTTTTTAAACAAATGGAAGGAAGAACCTTTGCTCCAATTGATCTTAGTTAGTAATATTAGTCACAAGCTCTTGTTCATACTTATCAAAGCCACAGATAGACTTAAGCACTCTCAACCTGTCATCCATATTTTGACCATGCCATTATAGCGGATCCCCCCCACCCCCATACTGAAAATAGCAGATACAAGCTCACACTATGTTGCATTGTGCCATGCTGTGCGTTTTTAGATGGGCTATTGTGGCTTCTCTAAAAATGTGTATAAAATAAGGCATTAATTCAAGAAAGAAATAAGGAGGTACAAGGTTTGTGCCATCCCTGCCTACTGGACTGTAAACGGGGTGAATAATTCTTATAACCATGCATACTTAAGCAGTGCCACGGTCTACTGTAAACTACGGTCTTTGACACATCATGGTTTTTACATTTGAATTACAAAGCACATTTAGAATTTGAAACATCATGTATTTTACAGCATATTTAAAACAAGAGAGTGGAGAATGCTTTACAAAACAAAACAAATGGGATAAAACATTGACAGAGAGAATAGAAGACTGCAAAGACTACATGTAGTATGCTTATAGGACACATGTACAGTGTAAAGTGTTTTCGACTATGTGTCTTGATTTAGAAACCGTGATGGAAGGGGCACACCTGATATCGATTGGTCAGCTGTTCCACAGTCTTGGTGCGCTTAAAGCTTCAATCGAGAGAGTGGAGCAATCAGTAGCATCTCATTTGACATTCATGACCTCGGGGCAGTCTTCTCTGAATAAATGAGTTTTGCAAATATATATAATTCTTAAATGGACGTTTTAATTTTAAATTGTAAATCCATCTTTTGTGTGTGTGTGTGTGTGTGTGTGTGTGTGTGTGTGTGTGTGCGTGTGCGTGTGTGTGCGTGCGTGTGTGTGTCAGACTGGACTCTGTCCAAAATCGGGATTTTATCCAGCCTTTTTTTTACACTGTATATTTATACCACAAGGGCAGCGACGAAGTCAGGAGAAGAATTTCGATGAAGTATGTCTTACGTGCATGTGCGTGCATGTGTGCGTGCGTGCGTGTGTGTGTGTGTGTGTGGGGGGGTGTATTTATAACACAAGGACAGTGATGCAGAGAGCAACTGCTTACTGATGAAGTGGAGTCAGAGAGTCAGCCTCTCTGTTGGCAGGCAAAGCTATGGGGCAACAACTCATTCACCTAAATCACACACACACACACACACACACACACACGCACACACACACACACACACACACACACGTACACACACACACACACACACACACACACACACACACACACTGACCCATCTTCTGGGCACTTTTGCATGCAGAGCTACAGTATATCGTCACTGTCGGGTGGAAACCTTGTATGTCCAAAACTGTCGCTTTGTTCCGAACAAGTAGAAAATAGCAGATCCACAAGCTCACAATGTGCCGCAATGAAACATGTAATGTGCTGTGTGCTTGTAGATCAGCTATTTTCAGAACCTTTGCTCAACACTCTTGCATGCAAAGTAGTGGGGCATTAATTAATAAGTCATGAAAAACACACAAAAGTTGAAATATGGAGATAGAAGGGCTCTCTCCGTCCGACACAGACGATATGCGCTGCAACCGGTTTCCATCATGCAGCAGGAGCGTTTTCTTGGGCATGCAGCGTGTGCTATTTAACTTCGACTGCGTGGGGCCTAATAGGTTTTTCTAATTATCATTTTCAGTCATACTGAAATAGAGATATGCCATAACTCTCCATGGCCTCTGAATCAGCAAAGGAGGTCATTAGCGATGGAGGGGGGGGGGGGGGGTAATGGATGGATGGATAGATGGATACAGAGAGAGGTTGCATGGGATAGAATCGATACTGTCTTGTCTGTCTATGTCTGTACATTGTGAGCAGTGGTGGAATGTCACTGAGTACATGTACTCAAGTACATAACATAAAATTTAACTTTTTCAAATTTGTGGGTGTTTTATGGGCTCCCCTGTGTGTTTTCTATCCCCACAAATATGCAATTTTGAACAATCAGGTTTTCTCATCATAGAGCTTTTATGGAAATTCATAAAGCTCAACTGATTTGGTCATATGCGTGATGCAGTATCACCCTCTTCAGTCTTCAGTTCCACATTTGCATTTCCACTTTGTTTACTATGTCCACCATTGTTGATTTTACAAGCTGGCATGGAATGGAAACAAGCCTGGTTTTATCTAGCATTGATTTTCCAAGCTGGCATGGAATGGAAACAAGCCTGGTTTTATCTAGCATTGATTTTCCAAGCTGGCATGGAATGGAAACAAGCCTGGTTTTATCTAGCATCAGTATTTTAAGCACCCTCACCACCTCAGGACATTGTGGTACTGCAGCTAAAACTGCTTCAGAAGCCTGAAAGAAATGGACTGGACTGGTTATATCAGAGATTGAGGCTATAAAAACCATTAGAAATAAGTTATATTATTTAAAAACCCTGTTTTAAAATGTATCTTTAACATTTTTAGGTACTTTTGCTTTCCTGGAGTATTTCCAATTTCCAATACTTCCAATGCTGAAAACTTTAGTTACTTTGTAGATTTTGATTATTATTACAAGACATGCACTAACCACTACATTTCAGCCATTTAAAAATAGTAGATCTACAATCTCACAATGTGTCGCAATGTGACACATTATGAGCTTGTAGATCTGCATAATGATAATGAGTACTTTCACATGATGCCAATTTTGTAGGCTACTTTTACTCATACATCATCCAGGTTTTTACCTGTAACCTGTACATTTTTATATTGCAGTATTTATACTTTTCCTTAAAACATGTGAGTACTTTATCCACCACTGATTGTGAGTTGAGGATTTGTATAGCGTCGACTCACAAAGTGATGGAGAAGATGGAGATGTCACATATATATTATATATATATATATATATATATTTTTTAAGATATAATTATTATTTTATTTTTTTGCTTTTATTGATATGTAGACAGTAGGTTGGCAATAAACCAAGAGAGCGATAGTCGGGAAGACACGCAGCAAAGTTTTTGGGGATCGGGACTCGAACCCACAGCACGCTATAGGCCGACCCGGGCAACTTCCAAAACATTTAACACCTTTTCAAAAGTAGCAGAAATAGCAGTTGTACCCTCATAGGATCACCAAGTTGTATTTTTTTGTTAACTCTGAGAGTGCACAGATGGGACCAAAAGGACCCCTATAAGGAAGACTGGTAAGTAACTTAAAATATTTGATGTGTGTGTGTGTGTGTGTGTGTGTGTGTGTGTGTGTGTGTGTGTGTGTGTGTGTGTGTGTGTGTGTGTGTGTGTGTGTGTGTGTGTGTGTGTGTGTGTGTGTGTGTGTGTGTGTGTGTGTGTGTGTGTGTGTGTGTGTGTGTGTGTGTGTGTGTGTGTGTGTGTGTGTGTGCGTGCGTGCGTGCGTGCGTGCGTGCGTGCGTGTGCATGAAGAAGAGGGCCTTTTGATTTAAACACTTGATTTAAAGACTTAAGGAGGGAAAGTGAGTTATTTGCAGCTAGTCTCAAGGATAAGCACACTGCGCCTTCTCTCTGTATCTCTCTCTCTTTCTCTCTCTCTCTCGTTCTCTCTCTTAATCTTTCACTCTCTCTCTCATATACACGCACGCCAGCACGCACGCATAGCAGAATGCACATGCACGTTCACACACAACTGCTATTCTGTTGCAGTGTGCACTTGGCACCTGACAGGAGTTTGCCCGCTCAGAGTTGCCATGGCAACGGAGAGGATTGGTTCAGCTAGCCACAGCCTTGCTCCGAGAGAGAGAGAGAGAGAGAGAGAGAGAGAGAGAGAGAGAGAGAGTTATTTACACTATAGCACGCTTGACAAAACCTTAAAACTAAAACTAAAACTAAAATTGACATTTAAACTTACAACAGCAGTGATCCTATTGGCCTAACAACTAACAAGCCAGTCCATCCAGGGGACTAACAAGCAAAGACTTTTACACAAGAATGGTTTCCATAGAAAACACTACGGCAAAAACATTTTCACATGTCCGTTTAGACGACAACAGCGTTTTTGGGGGTTGAAAATGCAACAAAGTGAAAACTCCTTGCAAAGTGGAAATCTTTGAAAACGCTTCGTTTGGCATCTGGCAAAACGATACATCCGCAAAACGTGTGACATCATGGCTCATGTTGGCTCACAACGCTTATGTTTATTACATTGCTGCAGAGCCGTAGGTGATATTTGGAGTTCCTAGAATGAGCAAGCACGCACACACACACACACACACACACACACACACACACACACACACACACACACACACACACACACACACACACACACACACAAGCAAACCTTCTGCCACAGCTCAGCACAGAGATGGAATAATGCAATATTAAAATTTCGGTAGACTGTGAACCCAGCACAGCAGTAGCAGTAAATTTGAGTTCTCGACACATGAAAGGAAACGGAGAAGCTCTCGTCTGCTTTGGTCTGCCGGGAGAATGATGTCTTCCACACTTTGCAAGGTCACCACTGGGTGACAAGTTATCCAACTGGGTTCATATAGTACACTACAGCATGTTCAAAGTGTTCGCATACAGTATGAAAGACAACAAGGGGAAGAAAGAAAAAACATTTCATACTTTTCATACTTTGCCCTTCTTCCGCAGTAGCTGCATGAATTGGAAGTTGTATACATGTTTTGTCAAAATGTCTGCACCTGGAGGATGATTCACTTTATTGCCTTCTTTGCACTCTTGTTTTATTTTTTCACTTTCACATCTACTTTCTGCTAGTGCTAAGCTCAGAAGTTGCAGTAAACCAAGAATGACACACAGATATAAAAGTCTTAACACTTACAACAATTATTATTATAGTATTATTATTATATGCACCACACAATATTTGTGTGGTGCAATGCTAAGAATGTCTCATGTATACCACCTACCTTGAGCACACAATTATGTTAGTTTGTGGCCCTTGACTGGATCCATAGTTGCAATGCTTCCTATTATCTACAATTGTGATTGTACAATTGTGTCTTAGAAAAAATAAACCCTTTCAAGAGAGACACTTATATAGAGAACTTTCACAAAGCATAAAGAAAAGGGTTTAGTAGAGTATTTCTCTGTTCTTGGTGTTAACTTTCATACAGTTGATCAAATATCGGAGAATAGTGCAATTCAACACAATGCACTATTTGCAGAATGCCTGTCTGGTCTATTATGAAAGGATAAATGAGAAATGCTGCATTGTTGTGTGTAGCAGAGTGGCTCACATCCTCAGCCTGATAACTTAGAAGTCTAATGACTTAGAAGGCTAATATCCCTTAAGGTATAAGTTTAATATATTGGACTTTGGACGCGGGAGACCCAAGTTTGAATCGTGGGAGTTACACACGCCTCCGCCAAGCTTGTGTGATGTCCCAGTGACCTTGACCCTCCAAAATACTAATCAGTTCTTTTTGAGTCCTTGCTATTTATTTCAAGGTGTTCTTGAGATTGTCGAGGTGTTCCCATTCAGGACAATTGGAACGGACAAACGGACAACAATGACGGACAACATGATGCCTACAGTCTCAGCTGTACCTGGCATGATGCATTATATTATTTGGAATGAAGGAATGAACATTGCCACTGTCACTGTAAGGGTAGGGACAGAGTGAGAGCAACAGTCTCAATGAAATAAATATGACTGTATAGTGTATACTGTATACAAAAGAGTGTCATCAAGGCCCGGGTGGCAGGCGTAGCGGTCCAGGCACCTTGGCTGGTGGTCCAGTCTTTCAGTGTGCTGCGGGGTCGACTCCTGATCCACCTTGGCTGGTGGTCCAGTCTGTCAGTGTGCCGCGGGGTCGACTCCTGTTCCACCTTGGCTGGTGGTCCAGTCTGTCAGTGTGCCACAGGGTCGACTCCTGATCCACCTTGGCTGGTGGTCCAGTCTGTCAGTGTGCCGCAGGGTCGACTCCTGATCCACCTTGGCTGGTGGTCCAATCTGTCAGTGTGTCGCGGGGTCGACTCCTGATCCACCTTGGCTGGTGCGGTCCAGTCTGTCAGTGTGCCGCGGGGTCGACTCCTGATCCCGACGGCCTTTGCTACGTGTCACCCCCTCTCTCCCCATTTCCTGTTAGTCTACTTTCATATCTCCTTGTCAATAGAGAAGAAAAAAGGCGAAAGCCAAAAAAATATCTTTAAAAGAGTGTCATTAAAATGTAAGAAACTCCATGTAGGATTTCTTGTCACTTTGTGTTC
>NC_137870.1:19530945-19600945 GCF_963924005.1 Protomyctophum bolini | reverse complement strand
GATTTTTTTAAAATTTATATATATGCTGAGTCTGCTCTGCTGCCGACGCTATTTCCGGTCCTGTAGGTTACCTTTACGCACGGGGCGCAGGCGCACACATTTGAATTTCTCCGGTCAGCCTCAGCCTGACATTGTGTGTGTTGTTGTCAACATGTCTCAGAAGAGAATGAGTGATTTCTTTGGTGGGCTCAAGCCCAAATCAAGTCTAGTTCGTGAACCCTTCATGAGCACCAGCAGCAGTGTTCAGCAGGGGACGAGTGCTAAAGTTGAAGAGGACATTGTCGTCGGAGTAGTGAGGACAATAATAATAACAACAGCAGCAGTGTTCAGCAGGGGACAACTCGGACGAGTGCCACTGCTACTACCTTTGAAGTGGACGTTGTCGTGGAGTTTTCGGAGGAGGTGGACAAAAACAACAACAACAACAACAACAACAACAACAACACCCGCAGCAGCAGCAGCAGCAGTGTTCAGCCGAGGCATGAGCTCGAGTATACCTGCACGCCCGGGCGGCCCCTGCACCTGCAGCCATGAGCCAGGCGAATACCGTTAATACCCTCAAGTACATAATGACATTCTGGACACGTAACACACGTTGGATATACAGTAAATGCCATGATGAGGGAATTAACCACCACGGAGCGTAAGAGCACTTTTTTTTTTAAGGTAAAGCATTTACTATTTAACTATATTATTCCTCTCACTATTACAGTGAGAAATAATATAGTATTTACTAATTACAACTGAACTGCTGAATGCTGCTGCATTAATTTTTAGATATTTGATTCTGAGGGAGGGATCTATGAGGACCATACAACACGGGTCGCCGAGCCCAAGCGCGCTGTTGTATAATGCGTTTTGTCAGTTTGTTAATCATATAACTTGCTTGCGTGTGGAGAGGGAAAGTAAAGGCCACTTTTCCGTGTGAAAATGCGCGAAAACGCACGTGCATGCGTCATGATGCGTGCATTTTTGCACCCCCTACTAGCTGCTCAGCCCCTGCTGACGTAAAGTATACTTCCCGCGGGCCTGGTTACTACATGTCCACCTCTGCCTGTGTACAGTTACAGTATGTGTGTGTCATGGGTTCGGTTCTGCATGCTAATGCCACATGGCCATGATGGTCTAACTTTAGAAGTCATTTGCATGCTTATACTGTACTTAGATGGAGGGGAACACAAGTGGAGGGAGACGCAAGCTGTTAGGTCTGTACATATAGTAACATTAAGTGTTTGTGTTCATGTGTGTCATTGGGGCACATGGGGGACATGTGGCTGCTGACATCTGTCTGTCTGTCTGTCTGTCTGTCTGTCTGTCTGTCTGTCTGTCTGTCTGTCTGTCGCTTTTCTGTTGCCCTCGACTAATCTTTACAGCACATTAAACAGAATGGCTAGGCGTCTGAACCACCCAGACTGACTCTCTCTCTCTCTCTCTCTCTCTCTCTCTCTCTCTCTCTCTTTCTCTCACCTATCAAGTATACTTTGGAGTGAAGCCTATAATTGCTTTTAGTCACTTTTGATCAGACATTCCCCTATAGTGCTGTTAATGTTTACTAGTGCAATTGCGATATGCTGTAAAAGTGTGTGTGTGTGTGTGTGTGTGCGTGCGTGCGTGCATGTGCGTGTGCGTGAGAGTGTGTGCATGCGTGCAGTCATGGGTGGTGTTGGATGGTGTTGTGTCATGTTTCAGTGCCATTAAGCAGAGTCTTTAGCGTTTAGCCTTTCAACATGGGAGCATATTCAATAACACACACATAGGGCAAACATTCATCAAAAACATAGCCGATCTACAGTAAGCAAGCTAACAACGCGTTAACTTGCAATGCATTGTGAACTTGTAGAGCAGCTCATTTAGCCGAAGAGAAGCGGGGGATCAATTAGAGGGCCCTGAGCCTGAGGGACATAGATATTAAAATAGATGCCTCATTGGCTGCTGCAGTTTGTTATGTGTGTCGACGGGAGGATGGAAGAATTTACACTGGGGGAGGAAGTACGCTACGTCACACTGCCACTCAAGTGACTACTGGCCAATCACATGCAGCGCATCTTTTCCGGGACTTCAGACCCGAACATGCGCTCTGTGACGCACACTCATGCTTCCGCGGGGCTTCGCAAGGAATCTCGAGAATGTTTTGCCCTCCCTTGAGCCGAAAGGGTTGTCTACCTTTATACATTATATGTCTATGCTGAGGGCCCCCGGTCAACTGTTGATTTCATTGAGCTTATTTTTTTCCATGGGTTCCACACACACACATCTCATCTTAGCTGTCCATCGTGTCCGATGATGACGCTTGCTTCGGGTCAGGGGGGGTGCCACTTGGTGTGGCTGTCGAGGCCGATGCGCGAGCCGCAGATCTTTCCACAGGCGGGGCAGGGGATCCCGTCTGTTGGAGGAACGCCGGCTTCCTTCCGGTGTTGCTGGGCGCGTCTCTCGGACCTCCTTTGATGGTTGCTGTCGCTTATGTGCGAAATTGCCGTGGCACATGTGACCCGGCAGGCTGAGCGGTCGTGTCACACGACCGCTCAGCCTGCCGGGTCACATGTGCACACGACTCGTGTGCCAGAGTTTCGAGCTGCATGGGGTTGATGGTAGTGCGCTTTAGGAGATCCTTGGTGTAGTCCTTGTAGTGTGTCCACCAGGGGCACGCTTTGTATCGTGCAGTTGGCCATAGAGGACTTGGCGGGGCAGGCGGTGGTCAGGCATGCGGATGGTGTGACCTATCCACCGCAGGTGTTTTTTTGCCACAGCTGCTTCCATGCAGGTGGATTCTGTGCTGTCGAGAATCTCCGTGTGGGGGACTCTGTCTTCCCAGGATAGGCCAAGGATCCTCTGAAGGCAGCGGATGTTCACACACACACACACACACACACACACACACACACACACACACACACACACACACACACACACACACACACACACACACACACACACACACACACACACACACACACACACACACACACACACACACACACACTCGCCTGCCTGTATAATATGTATTTATGTGCCATGGGTGTTTGTTTTTCTGCCCAGATATTTGTATTTGTCTGTATGGTTAATTGCTTATGCTTACAGTTGTGTTTCATGAGTGCTTGTGAGTCGTTTTTCACAGTGTGTGTGTGTGTGTGTGTGTGTGTGTGTGCGTGTGTGTGTGTGCGTGTGCGTGTGCTTCTGTGCGTGTGTGTCAGATGGGGAAGAGGAAGTTCTCAGGTTTGGAGGTGACCCTCGGGGTCATGTTCCTGTTGATGGCCGTGATGGCTGTCGCTCTCATTGTCCTCTTTCTCATTGGAGAACCTGGAGTCATCAAGGATGGTTAGTACGAACGAACGCACGCACGTCGCACGCACGCAACACACACACACGGACGGACGGATGTAAAAAGGATAACACAATAAAGTCCTGGGAACTTGTATTCAATGAATCAACAGAGCATAGCATAGTAACACATTAACACATGCTATTAATCAATTAAAATAGCTATAGGCTATATTTACAGGAGGAAAAAAAAGGTAAATCGGCAGCTGTGTCTATGACCCCTCATTTCAATGGGTCTTCAATATCTCTACTCTTGACAGATCTCTTTGAAAGAAGCCAGTGATTCACATAATGGATTAATTCAGGGCATTCCATATGATGGCAGAGATTAGTTGAATATTTCCCCACTAGACATTTACAGTGTTCATTTATAGGCCAATACTGTACCAAGCTACATTCAATACAGTCTCCACATTATCTCCGTAGCCTACTTGTGATTGTCACCGCCACCACATCACTGTGCAATTCTTCTACTCAGTCAAACTACTAGTCAAATATTGTTATTTATATAATGGACTACTAGACTAAACATCAAAACATATTTAAAGGTAGGGCAACAGATACCTTTAAAGACCCACTCCTCCAAATTATGTTTTTTTGGGGAATCCAAATTAAGGAAGGAATCCCTACACTTCCTCTGCCAACCTGGGGGGCAGCGGACTGACTTCATGCTTCCTTCTATGCATGAGTAGTCCAAGCTGCTTCTTTTCACCTGACAGGGTGGAGTTTCCCCGGCCAGACGTAGTGCCTGGTAGGAACATGTTATTCCAACCAGTTCCTTTCCCCTCCATCAGGCGCCCCGGCTGGCCAGGAGGAGGTAGTTTAGAGACCAAGATTACTGCAATACTGCATGTTTTTGTGAGGTTACCTACCCTAGGGGACACGGGGAGAACATGCAAACCCTTTCACCAACCCCGCCTCGGGTATGGGCACTGATGATGATGACAGTGGGAATCGAACCCAGGACCTTTTAGCTGTGAGGCGACATAATACCGACTGTGCCACCGTGCTCCAAAATCTAACTTTTTCTAAGGATTTTGAACCACACCACGGGACAAGTTAGTTACCAGGGAGATTAACCAAATAACTCGCTAGTATAGAATTTTAACCACTGGGAACTCTCTTTTATGGTCTTTTATTTTTTCCTTTTCTTTTGTATTTGAGCTGTTGTTTTTTTATTGTCTTTTCTTTGAACAGAAACCACCAAAGCATTCGTTCCTAGTTGTCCCACCATCCCTCTGGCTGAGAGAGTGGATTGTTACCCTGATGCAGGAGCATCAAAAGTAGGAGCTGATTTTTGTTATTGTCATAGAGCAGTAGGTCAAGGTTTCAAGGTTTCTTTATTTTATCTCCCAAGGGAGAAATTTGTCTTGGACCCCAAGGACCCGCCCTGCAGCATACAGATGCGATACAATACAATACAATACAACAAAGGCACACAATGACCCGTACAACATTAAAAAAAAACACACACCAACATACCTAGTGCAAAAGAGGAAGAGCATCACGTCTGCCCTCAGCAAGGACTCTGTTAAGGAGTGTCATTGACAGAGGGACAAAGGAATGCTTGTAACTATTATATTTGCACACATGGACCTCGTACCTCCTACCTGATGGCATTAGCCAATACTCAGGGTATAGTACATTGGAGGGGTCAGACACAATTTTCTTAACCTGTCCAATGGTGGCCTGCTCAAAGATGACCTCATGGGGGATGATCTTCCCTGCCATTTTGGCTAATCTAAGGATCTCAGATTTGTATTTTACAGTTAGGTTTCCAAACCAAATGCTGATACCATATCTTAGAATTGACTCTATACTAACATGTTGTTTTTGTTTTTTTAAATGTATGATTTTCATTTTCATTCATTTTAATGTCTACACATTAACTAATTCTTCCCTGAATGATGAATCTAGTTGCACCTCAATGACAGTCCATTGATCCAAATAGAAATTTCCGATCTGCTTGTATTTAACAACGTTAAACTCACCAACATTGCAGCTGTAGGGCAAGCTTGAATTATCCTCTTTCAATCTGCAGTGTTAGTTTAATAAAAATCCACTGTAAACATGAGCTACTTCTGTCAAGAAAATCAGTGCAGGCGATTATTTTAAGTGTTGTAGTTTGGAAGCACTTGTTTTCATTAACACATGCTCCTTGCATTATGTGCAAATTCGAAACAGGTGGTACGCACTACCATAGATATTACAAATATATAGATGCCTCATTGGCCACTGCAGTTCGTTGGAGCGAAGTGTCTGCAACGGGAGGAAGAAGTCAAGCGGAATTTTGAAGGCACACACCTCTGATTGGCCTACCGTTCTTCCGTTTCGCTTCCGTTATGCTTCGCAATGAATCTCGGGAAAGCTTGCCAATGCGATAACGCATCACCATCCCCTCCCGTTGCCTCCATGTTTTCTTCCGTTGAGATACAGACGCCCCAGAGCCAGAAGAGGCATCTACCTTTATGTCTATGCGCACTACTACACACTACTATGCGGGGCCGTTCAGTGACTTCCGACGAGCGCTTCCAAACTCCAACACTCCAATCACAGAAAATAGCTCATAACATGTCTACGGTGGATTTTCATGAAACAAACACGTTGCAGATTGAAAGACGATAATCCTAGCTTGCCCTACATCTGCAATGTTGGTGAGTTTAACGTTGTTTAATTCAAGCAGATCGGAAATTTCAATTTGGATGAATGGGCTGTCAAAGGAGGTTATCGAAACTCTAGATTCTTCCCATTAAAAAGAAATCTAGTAGGCTATTGCACGTTATTGCAGGCTATTGCAAGTCCAAATGTGCCTTGGGATTTAGAAAACCATACATTATTATTGTACAACTACTGTACAGCATTATGGTCATCCCTTTTCTTGGCATGTCAGAGTTTGGGGGGCTAATTCTACAAGCTAAATTCTGCACCCTAAATGCTCATTCCTCTCCCCCATGCAGCCACTGTGTGAGCAGCGTGGATGTTGCTGGAGCCCCCTGGAAGAGAGGAGCGTTCCCTGGTGCTTCTTCCCCACCAATCATGGATACACCTACACACCACATATATACCCACCAGAAGAAATCATCAACCCTGCTGGTAACACACACTCTCTCTCTCTCGCTCTCGCTCTCGCTCTCGCTCTCGCTCTCGCTCTCGCTCTCTCTCTCTCTCTCTCTCTCTCTCTCTCTCTCTCTCTCTCTCTCTCTCTCTCTTTCTTTCCAGTATCTATGTACAATCTACTTTATGCGTCCATCCATAATATATGTGGAGGACAGCTGCCCTTTCACGTGTTATTCTTCCACATGTTTCCATTTCTTGCTTTTTCAATCATTGCCTTACTGTGCCTAGGGCAAGGTGTGGCTCTGAAATATGACATGGATGGCATATTGAAAACCATGAGGCATTTCATATATTTGTTTTCTTCATTTCAGTTAAAAAGTTCAATTATCCCTTTTGAAATAGTATTTTGTTTTATGATTGTCATCTTTCAGCTAAAAGTTCCTATGTCGATGTGAGCAAACATATCTAAACAAGTTCTGTTTGTTCTACTTAACAGACACTTGTAAAATCACCATAAAAACAACACTGTACTGCGTGCCTGTGTGTGTGTGTGCGTGCGTGCATGCATGCGTGTGTGTGCAAACAATTAAATTCAGCTATGGTGTTGTCCAGGGCCAAATTCTTCATTACCTACAGTTGAGCATCAATCAGGCAGTTGAGCATTTTAGCTCTAAGTCTGTTGCAGTGTTTGATCGTGCCATCATATGCATAAACCGGTGTCTGAGTTTCTGAAGCTCTCATTTTAATTTGCAATGCAATCCATCTGCTCATGAGATTTGGTATCATTTGGAACCCACATAGTGGTTATCTTAGCATCTGTGTTGAATAAACATCATAAGGAGTGTACAGCTGTCAAGCTGCATTGACAGATATGCCTCGACATGTGGGTGTTCTTTTCATTAAATTAAATGATCTGCCCTAGATCCCTTGTGGAGCACTGCCATGTTTGACGGAGTGACAAAGTGCTAAATGAAAGACTGAAGTGTTATCACCTTGTCAAACTTGATCGCCTCCTCAACATTGTGTCATCACCTCTCATAACCACATGACATAACACTGTACCGGTACTTCACATTGTTAACTACCCTGTATATCTTCACTATCAGGCATAAACCTTCTATCCGTATTTTAGTTGTTTTTTTATTTTCATCAATTAATGCCTGTTTTTTATACTAGTGTCTCACAAAGTAACAACAATAGTGCTATTTTTGCTACAGTATCTAATGTTGGCATTTAAATTATTTGACTGCCGCCTAGTGGTCATTGGAGGTAGTTAGCTTTTGCCGGGAAATGACTGGATTACTATTCATTTACATCCGGTCTCTTGTCCCGCAGACTGAGAGAAGAAGAAACGGCTAATGTTAGCATTAGCACATGGTGTTTATATTTAGCCAGGAAACGGTAATATGTCGATTGCGATGTTGTGAAAAACGTGGTTTTCAGCGTAAGCGTTTCATATTGATATCAAACGATAAAAGCAGCGATATCGCGGCTTCGGCAGACAAAGGGTCTTAATTAGAAAGCCGCGGTATTGCGGCTTCGGGATTAAGTATACTTTTAATGCAAATACTTTTGTACTTCAGAACACTTACTCAAGAACATTTTGTATACCAGACTTTTTCCTGTAACAGAGTATTTCAGAATTGTGGCATTGATACTTTTACTTGCATACTTCTTCCCCCACTGATATTCTGTAACTTTTCATGTCAGTAATGAAAGGCAGCCTGAAGAGGATGGCTTCCCCCTCCCTGTTTGGTGCAGACATAGAAGAACTCTCATTTCACGCTGAGCTGCAGACAAGCCGAAGACTCCGATTTAAGGTATACTGTAGGCACGCATTTGAATTTATTCTCATGCTTTTTTAAATACAGAATAACACTTTCAGTGTTAGTCTGTCAACATTGTGTCATCTCACCTCTCATAACCACACTACATGAATAACACTTTCAGTGTTAGTCTCGTATACCTGTCTATACCTGTTAAACTTACAGACTAACACTGACAGAAACCGTCACTTGTTTCTAGTCAGTCACAATTATTACTTTAATTGTGTGATCGCAATAATTTGAGATCGTTTTGAGATCATTGATTGAACAGTGAAAATAGTGGAAATGGCAGATCTACAAGCTCACAGGTGACACATTGTGAACTTGTTGATCGGCTCTTTCTTTATTATTATTCTTTATTTGCCATATCTGCCCAGTGCATTTGTTATGAAGCCTTAAAGCAAAACAGAAATATAAATGTATCCAAAACACAATTTAATCATTGATCGAGTAACATGTTATGATCGTGAGAGCCCTAAATTTCCTTTCCTTTCCTTCCTCCAGATCTCTGACCCTCAGAAGAAGAGGTTTGAAGTTCCTCATGAGCATGTTGTGAACATACAAAACACTCAGCCTTCAACTCGCATCAGTGAAACTTTGGATGTCACACACCAACCGTTTGGCCTTAAAGTGCGCAGGATGGACAATAAGAAAGTCCTGTGAGTAACGTCACTAATATGTGTGTGTGTGTGTGTGTGTGTGTGTGTGTGTGTGTGCCTGTTGATAGCAAGAAATTAGAAATCTTCCAATTTAAGCTTTTTTTTCCCCATAATGTGATCTCATTTATTTCCACTCCACGCTACATGCTATTTTCCCATGTTCTCATGTCAGCCCCCACAGAAGCAAGATGGCATAATGATGCCTGTGCAATCTAAGCCTGTTTAGCAGCAGGGCTTCGGTAACATCTGTGTCATCAATTACACTTCCAATCCAGCTCCAAGGCCATACACCTGCCATACCATACCCCACACCGTTGCCATTTCTAAAATCCATTAGGTCATTATACCATGATTATCATTAATACTATATGACATGCAAGAGTGTGTGTCAGGAAGGGTTAGTGAGGGCATGTACGATTGGTTTTGTGAGCAGATTGACTGCTTAATGAACAGTAAAGACATCAGGATTAGTTAAACATGGCTGTTAGCCTGGTCCAGACCAGGCTGAAGCAACATTTCAATGGTAACTAATCTGGAATTGCTTTCATGAAACCCAGTCAGGCTAAACTAATCCAGGGTTAACTGGCTAATCTGGCAAGATGACTCAGCTTCCATGAAACCGATGCATCACTGATCCTGGATATATTAAACCAGGATAATGATAAATCCCGGCTTAATCCCTAATGAAATAGGCCCCGTGAAATAGGCCCATTATTATTGCATGTTTTTGTGAGGGTATACCCAGGAGACATGGGGAGAACATGCAAACTCCTCTCAGAAAGGCCCTTTTTCAACCCCACCTAGGGTATGGGTGCTGATGACAACACAGAAAATCGAGTTTTCAGAGAAAATAAATCTGGATTAAATTCTTAGGCAAAATCTAACAGCCCTACCCCCCAGCGACCACAGCGCATAGTCCACGTCTACTTCAGAGCAAAGCGCATGCTTTGCTCTGAAGTAAATGTGGACTAGGTGTCTGCCTGGACTAGGTTTCTGCCTGGACTAGGAGTCAAGACTATAGTGTCTGCCTGGCCTAGTTGCTCCTCTCCTTCCGAGGCATTAAACTACTTTCTCAGAATGCCACAGTGAAATATACAAAGGGTTGTTTATTTCAAGAGTGTATTTCCCCTAATCGCCACATAGTTTTTAATAGTTGTAAGTAAGTACCCATGGTAGCCTATAAGCCGGGTAATCAACTCAAAGCCGCGAAAGTAACCTACTCTGAGCAGGCAAACTGCAGACTAATTAGCCTCTGCATCATGCATACTCTTTCGCTAACTGCCCATGCTGTTGCATAGCAGAAACAAATGAATTAAAGACGTCAATTAAAGATGTACAAAAAAATATAAAGAAAGCTAAAAAAGGAAGAATCATGTAAAGTATGCATGTAAGCATTTAATTATACTTACTGGTGAGATTTGTTTTGACAAAGGCTATCTTTTCAGTGTAGGTGGCATATATTTTCAAACTGTGGCTCTCTCAATTTGTAATGAAGCATGTCAAATGTTATCATAACTTCACTGAAGTGGTTTCTTGAGTATTAATTTTCGAGAGAGAGAGAGAGAGAGAGAGTGAGAGAGAGAGTGATGGTGTGATAGTGTGATTGTGTGTGCGTGCGTGCGTGAGTGTGTGAGTTTAACTCTCAGGCTTATTTAAGGCATACTAACACCTACAGGCTCATCAGCCAATGCAGAGAAGCTGCAGTACATTCACTAAAACAGCTGGGACAACATTCCACATGTCACAAACTCTTCTCCTTTCTGTTCTGGCTCCCAAACTATGGAATGCACTTCCCATTGCAATCAGAACTGCAGACTCACTCCCAATCTTCCGCCGTAGTCTGAAAATCCACCTCTTCAGACTCCATTTTAGCCTGTAGCACTTGTCGTAGCACTTGCCCTAGCCTTGATGACCTTACAGGCGTATGCAAAGGCTCAACTTGAGCACTTAAAGAACTGGACTTTATTCCTACAAAATCACGACCGTACGTTCACAGTGAATGAGGAAGCGTTCCGGCGGCGCAAACTTGAGAACTTAGATTTTAGCATTTTTGTATCATCAGTCAGCCACTGGAGCACCATACTCCCACTGAGCATGGCTTTACGCATAATCATCAAATGGCCTATAAATAAGGCAAACGGAATAGTTACTCTTTCGCACGCAGACAAAGAGGCAAGAGCAAGAGCATGGCACAGCAGCAGCCAAAAACAAACACTGTAACGCACACACACCAACATTGCACTGCGTATGCACACAACAGCTGCAGCCTGCTACATATAATTATGATCAGCGACAACTTCACTAGCATTAGGCCGCCTACCTGCTTCTTTTTCAATCACTTCAGCCTCAGCCGTAACATTATTATTCTCGTCCTGACTCAGACTCTCCTCCCCCAGTCCAAGTCCTCGGGCTCGGTGTCCTCAGGGATAACAATGCAGGTGGTGGTGGTGGTGGAACACCTGTTCCGGAGCAGCGCTTGGTGAAACACCACCACCACCACCATGATGATCCTCCGCAGCTCCTCTGCAGTTTCGTCGCTGACAACAACACTTCTTTTCTAACGGATTTTTAAATCCATAATGTCACTTTTTCATTCACTTTTTCTTCCGCTGTGTTACCTGTTAATGTCCTTCACCGCGCCAGCCTTTTTTGAATTAGCATACGTCAGTAAAACGGAGCAAACCACTTCAGCGGCAGAGGGTGAACAGAGGCTCCACCACCCCTCCACCAATGTTACAATCACTTCAACCCCCCTATGAGATTATGGACAGAGTGGACTGGGCCGAGAATTGGGCCGGTGTTTTTATTTAATTTTTTATTTACTTATTTATTTATTTTGCGCTTGGCCCCACCCTGCGGTGATCAGTTGACTTGATCAGTAAGTCTTCTTTCAACCTAAAGTATAATATGTTACCAATTAGCTATTTAAATGTATCAGTATGCAGTTTGCAGGTTTATAGAGCAATTACACTAATCCCATTACTTGTAAAACTGTATTGAACTGTCATTACACTATTGCCCAACCACTTATGATAAGACCCATGATGATGGGAAGCAATATAAGAATATCTATCCAAATAAATAACATGTGCTCATAAAGGAACATTAAACACTTGATGGTTGTCATAAGTTGGAATGTGAAGCAGTAGAAAGAGTACAGGGGGAAACTCAAAGATGACAACGAGGATTACACAGGTGCACCACCTTCAGACAAAATGTCAGTACAGGGTAGATTAGCATCATGGAACAACCTTGAACCACCTGTAGCCATAAAGTATGTCCTAATTACTAATTAAGTACAAGGTTGCTAGACATCAAACCTGCAACCACTCCTTAATAGTTTTGTACTCATTATTGTAGTATTCTTACATGTCAAGGACTATGGATAAAAGTTAGTATTCTTGCCAACTCTATATTGAGTTTACACTGCATTCTTATCAGTAGTACTGCATACTGTCCCACTCAAATAAACAATAAAAACACCTGGAGCAGGTGTCCTTTTTATAATCGCAGCCCTATACACTCAAAATTAAAACTTGTAAAATCCAAGTTAGATACTGTATGTATTTTTTTTTAAGATATATTTTTTTGTGGCTTTCGCTTTTATTTAATTTTTTATAGAGGGATAGGTATACAGTAGGCTGACAGGAAATGGGAGAGAGAGATGGTGAGTGTGACACGCAGTAAAGGCCATCGGGATCGGGAGTCAAACCCGCGGCAGACTGCCAGACTGGATTACCAGCCAAAATGCCCAGACGGCCCGAGACAACACACCGGTTTTAATAATACTCAACAAAAACCTAATCTGTGTGGAGTTTGCATGTTCTCCCCGTGCCCCCTAGGGTAGGTACCCTCACAAAAAACATGCAGTAATCCTGGTCTCTAAACTGCCTCCCCCTGGCCAGCCAGGGTGCCTGATGGAGGGGAAAGGAACTGGTTGGAAAAAATTCCTTCCACACGCTACGTCCAACCAGGGAAACTCCCCCCTGTCAGGTGTAAAGGAGCAACTTGGACTTCATGCATGAAGGAAGCATGAGTTCAAGTCCGTTGCTCTCCCCAGGTTGGCGAAGGGTGCCACATAATTAGCAATTTTTTCCTTATTATATAGTATCTGCAGCAGAAAGTCTTGCTCCTCTGTTCAATCATTCCAAAATGCACCCGGCAGAATTTTAACGGTACCAGAAAATGAGAGCACATTAAACCTATCCTTTCCTCTTTGCCCTGGCTGCCTGTTTACTTTTAGAGTTGATTTTAAACTTTTTTATCCCAACTTTTAAGAAGTTAGAACACCCTCCCAAAGAAGATTAGAATGGCTAAATACAATACAGCAACACAGGTGAACAAGCAAGGGCATTAAAGGGCATTTGTTTTAATCATACTTTCCTGACCTGTGTGACAATGTGCTAAGTAGCAAGCAGCAACCCTTTTGAAAATATGCAGCAATGTTTTATCAATGTCCCAACATTGGTAAGAGAATCACATAGATTTATTGTCACAGCTGATCAACAACCCACCATATAATCCTGCCTGCCTTTACTAATAATGTTTGCATGGGTGATGACTCATAATCCATCATTGTTGCTGCTCAACCTTGTGATGCAAACTTGTTTTGCGGTGCTAATAAGTTATAACTCTGTGTTGATCGTGCTGCTTTGTGCGACCTCAGTTCATGAAAACTTGAGAAACTTTGAGAATTAGTCGCAGCTCACTCTCCTGGTACTTCATGCTGGATATAGAGTAGCTTTATAGCCACTAACCTCAGATACCTTGATCATTCACTCCTCCCAGCAGCTGTTTTAATTGGCTCTACACCTTTGGACTGTATATGCGTGGCTCACTGTTCTCACTCAGGATTGGAGTAAGATAGAATGTGTGTCTGAATGAGGGAAAAGAACAGGGAAGATGCAAGTACTGGAGGTGGCAAAGATGAAGGGGTTTGCTGTCTCGTTTCCATTCAGGTCCTATATTCAATTCATAAACATGACATGAAAAATAACAACAAAATTCAATATCACCCAAAATATATGGGTGGGGGTCTAAGGGAGAAGTGATTATTTCCTCTCGCTTTGGCCTACTGAAAGGTGAAAGGTTAAACGACGCCAGTGAACTGCATTTTTTGAGCGAAGGGGTCAGGGAATGGGCTATATGCAGCCAACACTTCCTCCTGTTAAAAACGGGAGGATCCATGTGGGGTCCGTGTGCACAAATACATGGGGGTCCTTTATGACAATGTTTGAGCATAATCACAGGTTTAAAGAACATTAGGGAACAAGCCTAAATAAAAACCCCAACCTGCATCTAAACTACCAATAATTTCAAGCAACTTTACTGAAAAACAAGCCCCAAGCGGATATAACAAGCGTACATGGCAACACCGGTAACAACTGAAAGAACTCATGTCATCAAGTCAACGTCGCAACACAAATAATACAAACTACTATGAAAAACTATGCCATCACATTATCAAATGAAATAGTGTGCTTTAAAGAACTGGACTTTATTCCTACAAAATCACGACCGTACGTTCACAGTGAATGAGGAAGCGTTCCGGCGGCGCAAACTGAACGCGGAAGTATTGGCTGCGTAGCCCATTCCACACTTTGGTGGAAGTGAATATTATACCCCCTCTAGTGTCGTGGCTCTGGGAGGCACTCACATTTTTGAAGTAATTTGTAAGGTATGTGGGTACTGAGGGCATTGAGGGCACAGCCACATTTCCAATTTTTCAATGGCTTTACTCTGTCTTCTATACCTAGAGCGAACCTATAGCAAAATGGGTTGAAAAGAGGTGGGTCATGGGCCCCAGGCAGATAAGTATTCAAATTAGTTTGTTTTGGGAAGTTTTAAACAATTTGTTGTAAAGAATACATAATACGAAATATGTAATATCATCTTTGCTTGGAGATGTTAATGTCACAAGAGAGGCAAGGTTGGATGAGGTGTACATTGGGAGAAGGGAGAAGATGGAGCTGTCAGGAAAGAGGAGAAGAGGAAAGCCAAATAGGAGGTTTATGGATTCAGTGAGAGAGGACATGCAGGTGGCTGGGGTGACCGGGGAATATGCACAGAGCAGAAACTGATGGAAACAGATGAATCGCTGTCCCCAATGGGAATTGAGGAAATGCTAAACAGACAGCTTCTTCTAATCTCATTTCTCTCTGTGCCATGCTTTGTCTTCAAACAATGCATTTCACGAACAGTAACAGTTTACCGTTATATAAATATAAAACACATATTTGTCCACCTCTACTCCTTCAGCTCCTCTGTATATCCACTCCTCTGACCCCATGTCAAGTTAGACTGGTTATACTACCAGGGTCTGGCACACACTATATATGCTATTTTTTAAGTTCCAAAGTATTGCAGTAGAGATCTTGTAGGGACTTGCATTTCACCCTTGTCTTACTCTGTCTTTTCAATAAGGTGAAATGGTGGGAATATTTCTGCCCAGAAGATTGTAAACCTTCCGTTATTGTAGAATAAACAGTTAGCTGTGGATGTTACAGGGTTAAACCTCACAGCACGTTTTGGAATTGCATAAGCATTACTTGAACAACAAGAACAAGAACTCTTATTATAATAATATTACAACATTTAAAACAGTACTTGTTACACTCCTCCATTAATATTACATAATGGTGCGCTTTGTAACTCGTTACCCCAGGGGACGGAGCGGGTAATTGTTAAGTGTGTGGATAATTGCAGTGAGAGTATCAGCTTGCTCTCTGCCATCCTCTCTGAGTGATAAAAAGCTATTAGGAACTGGACACATTCGCTTTTCTTCACCACACGTGCACTTAATCCCATTATCTCTGCACTTGAAATACACCAAGCTAAAGTGTATTGTTTGACTAAAGGCTAACACGAGAGTACGGGCCTGCGTCTGTTCCTGCTCTTCAAATTAATGTGTACCTGTTTCCTTTTCAGCTGACAGTTTATTCACATGTCATTTTTTCTGGTGCTGTCTTTATTTCAGCATCTGTGTACAGTCGTTTTCTTACCAGTCTATCTCGTGTTGTGAATGTGAGAGGAAACACGTGCGGAGCCCTTGTTAGAGGGCTCGGCCTGTCTACTGCCTGTGGTTTCTCCTACCTGTTTTCATCACCTGCACTCTCTCTGACACGTCTAGGTTTGACACCACAATGGGTCCACTGGTGTTTGCTGACCAGTATCTGCAGATCTCTGCCAGGCTGCCATCCAAAAATATTTACGGACTAGGAGAGCATGTCCATAGAAACTATCGCCATGATACAGATTGGAAAACTTGGCCCATATTCACAAGAGATGCGTTCCCCAATGGGGTATGAAACAGGACACACACTTGCACCACACAAACACACAACTCTGAGAGTATGAGAAAACGTACCCAAACGGACCCAGTTAAACTATAATGTATATACAAAGGCAAACAAATATTTTTTTTATACTTCCAAATGTAAACTTTTTAAAAACTGACAGACACAATCAGTTTTAAGAGACTGCGTGTGTCGCTACTTGCTTTCTTGCTTCCCAACTTCATAATTGGAACTCCTTTAATAGAATAAAAATGTTGCTAATTTGCAAAGTTGTCCCGTCAGTTTACATACCCCCCCCCCCCCCTCTCTGCCCCATTCCTCCAGGGAACACATAACCTCTACGGACACTATCCCTTCTTCCTGTGTCTGGAAGACGAGAGCGGAAAGTCATTTGGAGTCTTTCTTATGAACAGCAATGCTATGGGTACACACACACACACAAAAGACAAAAGCCACATAAAACAATGTACTGACATAAACATTTTTTATTCGTTTGCTAGCAGAACATTATTTAAGGAAGTAGCCATGCTTCTATGATCTTGTTCACAGCAGCGTGTGTGTGTGTGTGTGTGTGTGTGTGTGTGTGTGTGTGTGTGTGTGTGTGTGTGTGTGTGTGCGTGCGTGCTCTCTTTCAGAGGTGACACTGCAGCCAGCTCCTGCCGTGACCTACAGAACTATCGGAGGAGTTCTCGACTTCTACATACTTTTTGGAGACACCCCAGAACAAGTGGTGCAAGAGTTCATACTGGTGAGGCACAGCTGAACTCCTCAAAAAAGCACTTTACTTTGGTCCGTTATTTCTCCACTTTAATAATTCCAAATCGTTTTATCATTCATTAGTCTGAAGGGCAAAGGTAATTATTCTTCTGCACTGTCAACTAATGCCAACAACTATGTGTTGTTGTTACCTGACAATTAGTTGACTTTTGGTGAAAAAGCCTACAGTACAGTATATATTGGACATCCCTATTAGCTACTGTATATTATGCATGACTCATCAAGAATGGAATTTATAAATAGTTCTATCTAAACATTTCCTGATTGTGTGTGTGTGTGTGTGTGTGTGTGTGTGTGTGTGTGTGTGTGTGTGTGCGTGCGTGCGTGCGTGCGTGCGTGCTTCCAGTTGATTGGCAGGCCTGTGATTCCTCCCTACTGGTCCCTGGGTTTCCAGATTTCTCGCTGGAACTACGGGAGTCTCGCGGAGGTGAAGGCAACTGTGGAGAGGAACCGCGCTGTAGGACTTCCATATGTAAGATCCCATCTGACTGTTACTGTACTATTTCTTGTCCGTTTGCCTCTCTTTGTCAGTGGGTTTCAAACTTTTTGTGCCTAAGTCACACCAATGGGCAGTCAAGTCACTCACAACAATGGGCAGGCAAAATCTACAATCTCACGACATGGTTGTGTGCATCTATGTGCCTTGGCACACCATTTGGGAACCACCAGTACTTTATGTTACTCTACTGTCTGTCGGTCTGTCTACTACTTGACCATCCTCAGGTCTACTGGTCTAGCTAGTAATTGTAGGCTTCAGAGAGAGGCAGTTTTGTTGAAAAAGTATGCTTATTATGATGCTATTCTTTGTTAATATCCACTCTGTTAATCACATTGATTTTGTTCAAGTTAGCAATTCCTCTTCACAGTGCACGCCAAATTAACTTCCATAGTTAGCCCAAAATGTTCCCTATTGATCCTGGGCTTAAAAAGCTGGTGAATAGGAAGAGGAATGGGACAATTAGCCTGCTACACAAAATGTAAAATGGAGTGGGGACTGCCTTTTGTTCCATTTGATTCCCTGTCTAGCTGTAGTGAATGGCTTTAGAATAGATGAACATGAGACTGTGTATTGAGTCATGAGAGGCATATCATTGTTTGTTAAAGATGATGACACAGGCTATCATGGTTACATAACAAACACAGTAACACACTAATTAAATCAATCAGTTTCCGAACTGCACATAAAATAATCTGCAGACATGGCTCAATAAATTTAATTTGTAACCTAATTTATATATGCTATTAAGGAAAGGAACTGGTACATGCTAAAATGGTTTTACTCCATGGCATCACAGTCTCTTGCTGGTATGAAAGTCAAATCAGGAGAGGAGATATTCTTGTCACGTACTGTTAAGTCCACACCACAGTGTTTACTAGCCCAATGAAGACTGACTTACATGTTAATGTTTCAATGTCAAGGCTTTTTTCCATCTCCATATATGTCCATCATTCAACCACACACCCATATTTACACACAAGCACGCACAAATAGGCATAGGAATATAGATGGACGTCGGACACACATCTACTTATATACATGCATAGACAGACACGCACGCATGCAGGCACGCGTGTAGTACGTCTTTCCGGGCTGCGAATCTTTAGGTGTCCCACGATTCGATTCGATTCCGATTCTTGGGGTGACGATTCGATTCAAAAACGATCTTTTCGATTTTTCCGATTCTCGATTCAAAAAAGATTTTTTCGATTCTAAAGCAGTTTATTTTATTTTATTAAAAACAATTAAATAGAATTTTAGCATGATCTACTCCAGTCTTCTGGCATGAAAGCAGAGTACATTTAGTAAAAAGCTTGTATAATTGTAAAGGTTTTATCAACTGAATGATTTAAACACACAAAGGTTAAATCCAAGAGTAAGAACATGTCTCATGTATTTAGCTTGCACAAATTTGAACCAGTACAAAAGTTACAAAATCTCTTCTCACTCAATACCAGAACAATACATTAGTATTAAAACAGGTGTAAAATAAATACAATTTAGCTTAGCTGGTAGTAAATGCACTATGCAGAAACCCAGGCCATAATGCATTGCATGCACAGGTACATTTGTGAAAGAAAAGAAAAATAAATTTTTGGAAAATGAGAATCGATTCTGAATCGGACAGCATTAGAATCGCGATTCTAACTCGAATCGATTTTTTTTGACAGGCCTATCTTTGGACATTCACAGGCATGCATACAGAGAGCAGAAAATACTCTTTGGGTCTTACTGTAAGCGCTGTTATCAGCCAATACACAGACTGTTAGTGAGAGGCCACAGGGCATAATCCACCAACTGTATCACAAGCCTGGGATCATTACCCATCAACACCTCTCTGGGAACCAGAGACATGTGATATGGCTTTCACCTTTCCTTTCCCCCATCTTTTTTCTGTTTCCATTGATCTCTTTTGGAAAGAAGGGAATTCCAGCAGTACAGGGGTAGAATTAAAGCCCCCAGGCAAAAACACGATTAGCACTTATTTATTGATTTATTAATTTATTATTTAATTTCAGTTGATGTTTTCGTCTCTCTGTGTGGTGCTTTCTCTGAAGTGTGTGCGTGTGTGTGTGTGTGGGGGGGGGGGGTTCAGAGGCAAGAGGCTTAACCATTATACTGTCAACAGAGACGTGATGTGAACGTTGAAACAGGGGGCTCGATAGACTCGGACGGATAGGGGTGGCCTTTTAGCTTGACAGGATAATCAAGCTTTCCGTCAAATAATGGAGAGTGTTTATATAGGTCCCCAAGTTCAATCTTCTCGACCGGTAGTTATCAAGCGTCTCTGAATAGTTGTGATCGCAGATCAATCAGCTGAGTTCCCTTTGTTAGCTTGTTTATCCTGACATGTCCTCTGCAAACCATTTCCCCTCTGAGATAAATCACCTCAGATGGACTTTTTCCTTCCTGGCAGACTGATCATGTGGGATAGCGTCCCTTGAGTGCCCTTGAGCAAGGCATTGAACCCCTACCATGAAATGTTCTATGAGCAGGGTGTGGTTGTAAACAAGCATCTCGAGCTTAGTCCACTTCCCTGGGTAAACAAAGAACTTTGCTTTGCTTTGCTTAGCGTCACACGTTCCTCTACGATATCCCCAGCAAAATGACGAAATCACTTTGGCTATATTCAAAATTAGCAGATCTACAAGTCAATGTGTATATGATGTAAAGTGTTGTTAGCTTGTACAGTCTCTATCTGCTATTTCCAAAACTAATTTAAAGGCCCACTTCACCCCTTTTGCAACCAGATCTTATTTTAAAGGGATTGTGACATGAAGAAGGACAGTATAGACCGAAAGCTTGCAAATATATGTATTGATTGTGCACAGATCTGAGTGTGCGGAGCTTCCATTTTTTTATTATGTTTTCATTATCCATTTGTGACTCCAGCACCTCACTTAAGTTTTTTTCAGCAAATGAGTGGTGTTTTTTTTTAAACATTTTTATGAAGGGATTATGATATACATTAGATTTTCTGCATGTGGTCTGGGGTTTTCTGGCTCAAAAAAGTGCTCTGACACATATGACGTAAATTCTCCATTCATTGTCAATGGCATTTAATGTTTATGTTAGGACAAAATAGCCGATTTGTTCATCTATGTAAATTCTCCATTTCATTGTCAATGGTGACACGAGTTAAGGACAAAAAGCTGTATGAGGGGCTAGCGTCCATCAAAACAAAAATTATAATAAAACATCAATCATGGCATGGGAGAGGACTCGCAAGCAACTCATTTTAAATGCTCCAACAAGTTCTATTCTTTTTCAAGTAGTGAAAGTAACTTGAAAAAGACTAAGGTCCAACGTCGTATCTATTCTGTATTTAGTTTTCCTTAAATCCCACAATTTTGTAACACATTTTTCACCCTATGCCAATTGCCTAAACTGAAATCCTGGGCGGCGGGCGCTACTCTCCCTCTGCCAACCTGGAGAGAGCCTCATACTGACATGCTTCCTTCAATATATCCTCATGCAGTGAGCAGGCTGCTTCTTATCACCTGACAGTGGGAGTTTCCACAGTAGGCCGTGGCATGTAGAAAGAACACGTTATTCCAACCATTCCCCTCCTCCCCGGCTGACCATTTGGGAGGCCGTATATAGAGACTAGGAGGACTGCATGCTTTTTGTGAGGTTACCTACTCTAGGGGACACATGGAGAACATGCAAACCCTACACACAAAGGCCCTTTCGTGAACCCCACCTAGGCTATGCGCTGATGATGCGGAGGAGAGAACACGCCCCTGGTGCCCACAGCGTCTGGAATTGTACCCGGGGCCTTTGAGGCGACAGGGCTAACAACTTCACCACTGTGTATTCTGTATGTGTATATTTTACGCTCAGCACCAAAAAGGATATTTGTGCATTATGTCTTATTTTAGGATGGTCCCGCCTGGCACAACACCTTTTCCGATGGGTCCTTGTCGGGAAAATGCTTGAGAACCACTGCGGTAGATAACTGATCAAGCAGGGCTGTCACGATCATGGAATTTCACTTGATGATTCTCTCGATTAACTGTCGTCAAACATTTGTGATTAACGATTGAATTGTGTTTTGGCATTGAATATCAGGACATCCTGACTTGTTAGGCATCGTAAACAAAAGTTGATCAGGGCAGATAAACAAAAGTTGCTCAGGGCAGATATGACAAACAAATAAATGACTGATATAATCAACTAAACCTTCAATAACAAAATGAAATAACTGATCTACAAGCTCACAACACACAACAATGCAGTGTGAGCTTGAAGATCTGCTGTTTCTGCATAAAAAAAAAAAATCAATATCAATATTTTCAACATGAAAACTACTACGACAATTATGCTGATCATGTAACATAATTGCGATTAACTAAAATAATTGTGACTGGACGCCTAGTGATGATGTCAGTGTGAGAGGTCCGCTTCTTCTGTCCTTTCCGAACCCCACCGAGAAAATTACATTTTAAACACTACTTATGGTAGTATCAAAGTCTATTTTATGGTAAAATAACCTTGTAATGTCTGGTAGTGAGGAAAAGAAGACGAAGGGACAAGGACGGACCTCTATTGACACTCACTCAGCAACGAGGAAACTCGACAAGACACACAAGTGAAAAAATCACACCTGTGTGAAGTGAGGGGCGCTCTTATCATCGTACATCATCATAACGTTACTATGCCTATTTTCTCACTGACGTAAAATTATGCATTCATTGTCAATGGGAATTATGTCCGTTTAAGATGAAGTTTGTGGACAGTAAGTAAAAGCTGGATGTAGGAGGGGCTAGCCTCCCTAAAAAAACAGAAAACAAATCTAATAATTGCAATCAGACGATCCTGTAACATTTGTGACAGGCCTACAGTATGTGCAGGTGAAAGCTAGACTAAATCAAGGAATGTGGTGAGCCCTGACATCGTAATCTCTGAATGGCCGTTTCGGACAGCTCCAACACAATAATACGATACGCATTATTACAATGGCCAACAATGGCTGGTTGAAATTATGTGATCCGACAATTTGCCCAAAGACAAACCGCCTCAGACCCCATTTCAATATTTCACTCTGATAATCGCCAATATGTCTTCCCTGTCTAAAACGCATTGGGATGCAGCTGGTTTCACTCCTTCTGTACTCAGGGACATATTTGATATCCATCAGATAGACCACAGAGGGCATTATCACATTCTCCCTAATATGTCTGGAGCTGATTACCATTAGGCGGAAAGATCTGGCAGGGATCGCCAACCATCTGCTCTCTCGATATGGAGAAGAATTTGGCAGCCAACAGACGGAGTGAGACCGAGCATGAAGACACACCCAAACCCAAAACGTTTTTTTTTTTTAAATGTGATAACATTTACAGGGTCCTCACAAAGTTCTGAAACACATTAGCCAAGATGCTAGCACGTACATCAAGGTCCCATGGCTGAATAGACACATGCCAGCTGACAGAGAAGCTATCTTCTAAATCATCTTCATGCTTTGCTTCGCCTCGAGCAACCAAGTAGCTAAAGCCCTTAACAATCATATTTTTTCAACTCAAAGGTGGAGCAGACGGGGCCTACTGGAGCTATCAGGAACGATAGCTCTGGTGGCTTAGTGCCTAGCTCCCGCTTTGAGGTGTTTTTCTACTCTACTACAATAAATGCATTGGCTGGACGGTTGCCGTTCACTTTTAGCCAGCTGCAGTGTGCTCACTGGATAATGGTCTGGGAGTGCCTGTTTTGTAGCAAGGGTTAGGGGTTAGGGTTACACAGCCTTCATATCTAGTTCGGGCTTCACATCTAGTTCGGGCTTCTATATGAGGCACTCACACCTACCGTATGATTTTTTTTTCATGGCCCCCTGTAATTGTGCATTGGACCACTAGTGGTCTGTAGACCAAACTGTGATCTACAGTCACCAGACATATTGGGAGAATGCCATTAAAGTGTTACAAATGGAAATATTTGAGTGGCTGTGTCACACACTGCTTTATTTTGAAATGTTTCCTGTGTGATATTTCCTTCTGTGTTCTGTTCCTCTTTGCCAGTTTGTAAGCATAGTGTTAGTGTCCTCTGTACGATCTTGGGAGTTTGCATTTCTGTGGTGAATAAATGTTCACCACAGAACAGCACTGCCTTGTGTCCTGCATTTTGTTCCTACCAAAACCTTGTTGATTTCTGACAGTACAAACTGGCCATTCTGGACTCAGTGGACAGATTGGATTTTTTTGTTATTTGCTACAATGTCGCCGGTCTGGAGCAAGCCATTAAGGCCATCTGCCATGGAAGATGATCTGTTGTCTGATGCAGAGGAGGGCTGGCCAGTCATTGTTCCAGCAGTTAGCCATCTGCCCAGCCTGCCATTTTCCTGGGATGATTTTGGAATAACAAGAGAGTTTTTTTACGAGGATCCAGAGTTCCTGGAATCCCTTGCCATCACTTGGAAGAAGGCCCCCAAAATTGCCCAGCACATGGGAAACTTCAGGTGGCAGTGCGATGTGGGTCGCCTCTCTCAGTTGGCTCTTTGTGGACCGGTGGCTCCAGTCTCCTTTACTCTGCAGCCTGATAGTTTCCAAGCCACTACTGCCCAGCCGGCTCCGCGGTCACTTGGACTTGACTTTGTTAGCCTCCAGCCTGTCTGTTATGCCTGTCTCGACCCTGTGTTTCCTGACCCTGGCCATTCTCAGGAGGAACCGTGGGCCCTCCAGACAGAGTATTGCGGTGGCTCCTCTGTCGGCCAGCGACGTAGAGGTTCCGCTATTGCTTGCCGCCATCAATGTTGCACTGCTGCTCATCAACACAGAGGCTCCCCTGCTGGACTTCGATGCTATGGCCCCGTGCCCATGTACAGGGCCCCAGCTGTCCAGTAAGGTGGAAACCCCGGTGCACTGCAGCTAAACTGAGTCATGTGTAGAGAGTGACCCAGTGCCCGTGCCACCAGGCATTCCAGTGCCCGGGCCACCCGCCATGCCCATGCCGCCCAGCGCCTCTGAGCCTGTCTCACCCAGCACCCCAGTGCCCATGCCGCCCAACGCCCCTGTGCCCATGCCACCCAACGCCCCAGTGCCCATGCCGCCCAACGCCCCTGTGCCCATGCTGCCCAACGCCCCTGTGCCCATGCCGCCCAATGCCCCTGTGCCCATGCCGCCCAATGCCCATGCCGCCCAACGCCCCTGTGCCCGTGCTGCCCAATGCCCCTGTGCCCATGCCGCCCAATGCCCCAGTGCCCATGCCGCCCAACGCCCCTGTGCCCATGCTGCCCAACGCCCCTGTGCCCATGCCGCCCAATGCCCCAGTGCCCATGCCGCCCAACGCCCCTGTGCCCATGCTGCCCAACGCCCCTGTGCCCATGCCGCCCAATGCCCCTGTGCCCATGCCGCCCAACGCCCCTGTGCCCATGCCGCCCAACGCCCCTGTGCCCATGCCACCCAACGCCCCTGTGCCCGTGCTGCCCAGTGCAATCCCTGCATGTTCCTCCCGCATTGTTACCTCTGTTGTCTCACCCCACCCTGTGCTTATTAAAATGCAATGTGCCTAAAATATTACAATTCAGTCAACACAACTAAGAAAAAGTAACACACAATGCGGTTGCCAATTCTTTTCATGCTAAGAAGCCCCAATAACCTGGCCTCCCTGCTGTGAAAATGGCTTAAAGAATATAGAGCGGCGCAGTCCCTCCCCCTTTCAGAACAACGAACGGCCCAGGAAATGAAAACGCAATGCATTTCCCCATAGGCAGTTTTTATTTAAAGACCTTGTCATGATTTGTCACGACAAGAGTTGGCTTCGTATGACGCTTAAAAGGTCTTTAAATAAATTATAAATAAACTGCCTATGGGGAAATGCATTGTGTTTTCATTTCCTGGGCTGTTCGTTGTTCTGAAAGGGGGAGGGACTGCGCCGCTCTATAATGTTACTACAAAAAGTAAAATAGGGATGCTCATTGATTGCAGTTATATATCCACATACTAAATGCATGTTCAACTGAAATATTGTTTGTCGTTTACACTTTCTACACCTTTTTCTAATGTCCTTTTGTGTTTCACTTCCAGGATATTCAGTACACTGACATAGACTACATGGAGGACAAAAAGGACTTCACTTATGACAGCGTCAAGTTCAGGGATCTGCCTCAGTTTGCCGACTACCTGCATGACAAGGGCCAGAGATACATACTTATCCTGGTAAGATGCACCGTAATCCTGAAGATTCATTATACAGTAGATTTCACAATACTAGACCACAAGTCAGAAACAACTTTGTCTGTGCAAAGTTTGGCATCGGACACACACACAAACACACACACACACGCACGCACACACACACACACACACACACACACACACACACACACACACACACACACACACACACACACACACACACACACACACACACACACACACACACACACGGAGTGCAAAACATACTCTTTCCCCATGCGTTCGGCCTGGTGGAAACAATAACCGTAATCCTCAGTTGACTGTACTAATGAATGTAGGATACTACTACTACTAAACTAGGGCTCTGCTTGGAGCAGAGGTCTTCACCAGACTGGGTGTCCTATACTCAGGCTTGTGTGAGTGGTGGGTTGTAGCCTGCAGGAACACAGTCTTCTTCGTTGACCTGGCAAAGACAAAAAGCACAACTAGCCATGGAAATGATCAGCATCCTCCTGTCTTTGCAATTTAAAGTCTAGGCCTACCAGTCAACTTACATGTGTGAAGATCCTGTATGACCATTACAGTTATGTAATAACGTAATTTATTGTCACCCCCAGGATCCAGCAATTGCCACCAGTAGGAGGGTAGGGAATGCGTCATATGACTCCTATGACCGTGGAACAGAGAAGAATGCCTGGGTCACTGAGTCAGATGGGAAAACACCTCTACTGGGAGAGGTTAGCATTGAATCTGTGTGTGTGTGTGTGTGTGTGTGTGTGTGTGTGTGTGTGTGTGTGTGTGTGTGTGTGTGTGTGTGTGTGTGTGTGTGTGTGTGTGTGTGTGTGTGTGTGTGTGTGTGTGTGTGTGTGTGTGTGTGTGTGTGTGTGTGTGTGTGTGTGTGTGTGTGTGTGTGTGTGTGTGTGTGTGTGTGTGTGTGCGTGCTCTTTGAGTTAACACGGTATTGAAAATGAATTCAAAAGTAAAAAAGGCTCAACAAATGCTGAAGGCTTGTTTCCGTTGTGGTTTGGGGAAGGGATGCAGGGGGCATTCCTTCCCCAATGTGTGTGAATAGATCTCCTAAGCAGGGTAAATATGAATGTGGTTGCTGTGTGTGTCTTATAACTCCATGCATCCTCATTTTGGATGAACCCAGAGTGAGCCCGCACGCAGCCTGGTACATCTGATCCTTCGCATATCCCCTCAGAACATGTGTTTAGAGACCCTCCGTGGGGCTTCTAAGCCTGCCATTCACATGCTTTTTAACTACCTTCTGACTACCAATATAAATCCCCTCCCCTCCCCTATCACGACCCCCCCCAACACACGCACGTACGCACCCTTCATGCTGTTTAATAGAGGTCAAATATAGACATTGATTCTACATTACCGTTTAATCTTAAAATGGCCTGCATCACAGAATCATCCGGTACTGGCCTCACTGCACTCGTTACCTGTACATTTAGAATTGATTTGAAGAGTTTAATACTGACTTTTGAAGCTCGAAATAGCCTGGCACCGCAGTTCGTAGCTGAAGTACCTGAACCCCATGTGCCGTCAACTGAGGTCTTCAAATTTAGCCCTACTAGAGCAGGGATTCTCAACCTGGGGGTTGCAAACCCTCGGGGGGTCCCCAATTTATTTTGGGGGGTCCCCAAATTATTAACCAATTAGCTGCTCGTGGCGGAACATTCCGTCAGAAGGAATCCAACCAGCAACTGCTTCTGGCGTAATGTTCCGTCTGATAAGCTTTAATATTGATATCAAACTATCTCTTTTTTTATTTCTATTTTTTAGTAGTAACTACAAACTAATTGTATAGTAACTTGTCCAACACTGCATGGAGAGGAGAGTACTGTTAACTTACGTTACGCGTGTGAGCTGCATCTTCTGTTCCGGTTGGCAGTGGGTTAAAGGAAGGACCCACCCGATAAGACAGATGGGGACAACTGGGTTCAATCAATAATACTCTGACCTTCGGTTTCTGTCCACCTGTCATAAGAGCGTGTGTGTGTGTGTGTGTGTGTGTGTGTGTGTGTGTGTGTGTGTGTGTGTGTTTGTGTGTTTGTGTGTGTGTGTGTGTGTGTGTGTGTGTGTGGGCGAGGGGGGGGGGGTATTATATATATAGGAGTATATTTTTTCTTGGTGGCACATTTTTCATGTTTGTGCTTCTGTAGAAGGGTGTGTGGGTGTGTGAGACTATGCAATCATGCATGCGTGTCCATGTGAGCATGATTCAAGCCGTGTACAATGTGGGCTGTAAAATGCATTGTGTATTGTTGTGGTGAATGCACAAGCTGTCTTTTATACACTGGATTGTGAGATTGTCATGCTGTTGGACAAGGTCGCATAGGCGCGCGCACGCACGCACAGTGATCTCTGCCTTTCTCAGTGGATTAATCATCGCTCTCAATGTATGTCATTAAGGACAACTTCTAACACTGTCGTGTCTGGAGATTTCTATTGCATTATTGATTTCTCTCTTTTGGCCCGTCTCTCCTTCCCCTTTCTTCGTCCTCCACAATCCCACCCGTCATCTCCATTTTCATCTCCTTGCGAGTATTTGAGCTGTTCCTCTGACATTCCAGCATTGTTTCGGCAGTTCGCACTAACCCTTAATCACACCATGGGCGCATTCCAAAAAAAATATGTCTCTAGATATCTTGAAGGCTGACTTGGTTGAGCAGCATCCTTACATTTTAAGTAGTCACAGAATATTCATCTCTACTACGATCGCATGCCCGACCGTTGATAATCACAGAGCCGTTCGCTACATGTTTGCGAAAAGTCACAGAGGAAGTTGAACGATATACAGGAAGGGAGCATTTGGGAATTAGCTCTTAACATGGGAGTGGATGGGAGCTGTGTCTTAGAGACCACGTGATTTACTGGTTCCTGGATACTCGAACAGTGAATCATATCAATAATTTGTATTATTATATCCTTTTATTGATAGTTTCAAGTGAAGAAAGACAGGAAAGAGGGGGAGACATGCAGCAAAGTTTGTCATGAACGGGACTTGAACACGCGACACGCTGTCAGGCCAGAGCCTATATGTGGCATGCGCCTGGACCACTCAGCCAGCAGTCACCCCAATCCTTTGTATTATTAACATTCAAACATATCTTGACTCTAGTTCGGGGCGAGACTTTGGTTGTACTAACGATTCTGATCTCCAGTAGCCTATATTATGTTTTTGATCGTTGGTGAAAGCTTTGTACACAAAATAAAATACCGTAAATATACTCATTGTTTTGCTGTACTGTTGTTTTAATGTATCAGCTATGTTAAGGGGTCTAAAGGTTAGAATTGGGGCTATAGTATGGTAAATACGATAGGGCTTGTTCATGCACCAACACATTATATTTCAGTATCCCTACTAATATTAATGATCAGAAGATAAATGCGCACATGCATTAACAGACGCCATTGCTCGCTCTCTCCGTCTCCCCTCCTGCTCCTACTCTGGCTCTGCCTCTCTCTGTGTCACGTTGTCTTTTCCTGTCATATCCTATCTGCTCATCTCTGTCTGTCTCTATTGCTCTCTCTCTCTCTCTCTCTCTCTCTCTCTCAGGTCTGGCCTGGGGAGACAGTATTTCCAGACTACACCAATCCTAACTGTATAGATTGGTGGGCTGATGAGTATGACAGATTCTACAACGAGGTCAAGCACGATGCCCTCTGGATCGTAAGTCACCTCTAAATGGCATCACTAACGTGGCTCTGGGTTTATTGCACATATTGTGTAGCAGTGGTTCTCAAACCTTTTTATGTAAACAATCCCCAAATCACCCACCTAAACTTAAGCCTCGCCCACAGCTGTTGTATAATAATAACGGGGGCGGGGTTAGGGTTATGATATCACTAAAGTGGTGTATTTCGATTGGGCCTTTTAACTCAAAGGCTTTCAGCTTTCAGGAAGAAACCTTAAATACACAGGGAAGACACATGCACGGCACAGTCGGTAGTCCTGGGTTCGATTCCCGCTGTAGACGCTGTGGGCGCTGGGGGCGTGTCCTCTCCTCCGCGTCATCAGTGCCCATACCCGAGGCGGGGTTGGCGAAAGGGCATTTGCATGTTCTCCCCGTGTCCCCTAAGTAATCCTGGTCTCTAAACTACCTCCCCCTGGCCAGCCGGGGCGCCTGATGGAGGGGAAAGGAACTGGTCGGAATAACGTGTTCCTGAATCCTCCCATGCGCTACGTCGGGCCGGGGAAAATCCCCCTGTCAGGTTAAAAGAAGCAGCTTGGACTTCCATAGAAGAAGCATGAGGTCTGTCCGCTGCCCTCCCCAGGTTGGCAGAGGAAGTGTAGCGCCTAGGATTACATTGGGTGAAAAAATGGGTTGCAAAATCGTGGGATAATTAAAAAAAACGGACTAATGTTAACTCCATAGACACATAGAAAACAGAAAAAGTACAAACATCACTGCACTCCATCTTTAATACACAGTACAAATCCTCAGTGCGAATTCATCCATGTGTAACTGTATGCCATTGCATTATCTCCTGAGCTGGCATGTGAGCTCTTATAACCCGCACGTGCTGTGATAAAGACCAGTAAGCTGGCAGTGTATGGTCTTTCTTCATAATGGTTCATTATTATGTAAAACTCCTCATTATGGTGAGGACGATTTATTTGCTGAAAGAAAGGAGAGCATTTGGCCCATTCCCCATCCAGTGAGCTATTCACTGCAACATGCAGAAGTTACTTCTTGGTCTGTAGGTCATTATCATGCACATATTTATTTATTTGTTTTTGCTGGGTAGGAGTGCACTTACTTTTGTAGTAGAAGACACAATACAGAGGGAGGTGCGTGCGTGCGTGCGTGTAAAAAACAAGTTTTTCTTAGGCAAAATGAGGACACCATGGTGAAAGCGGTTAAACTTTTAAGCCCTAATCACACCAAAGGGTCACCATGCAACTCCTTGGGTCCAAACGGTTGCAAGGAGTTAACACTAAAACCGTCTTGACCCTTTGGTGTGGTTTGGGCCATTGAAGGTCATGCATTGAATCACTAGGGTCGACGTGGGTCAGCATGGCTCAACGTGCAACAAGACATATCACACCGCAGGGACAGCGCTAAAACTGCCTTGACCCTTTGGTGTGGTTAGGGCTTTACAATACCATGTCTTGTTTGCAGGACATGAATGAGGTGGCTAACTTCAAGAAAGGATCAACGAAGGGCTGCGATGATAATAGCCTCAACTACCCTCCCTACACACCCAGTAAGACCTGCCACATTTTATATTTAGAACTGCAATAATATCTTAAGTCTTCTTCCGCAATAACCGTTAAGTCTTAAAACAGCTTTCTTTCTTTCTTTCTTTCTTTCTTTCCGTTTCTTTCTTTCTTTCTTTCTTTCTTTCTTTCCGTTTCTTTCTTTCTTTCTTTCTTTCTGCTTTCTCTTCAAAATAGAGGGTTGGGATTAGGGCCAAGAGTCATGTTGTAGCAAGATTAAAATAGGACCCATGACTAAGAGGAATACAGCTTGGGGTGTTTTGACTGCAGGGGATGCTATTTTCTGTTACCGTCTTGCTGCAGCACTTTTAAATATCCGCAGTGCAAAGGGTGAAAAAAAGAATCCTGTCGGCATCTATGCTGCCATGGAGAAGTGAGGTAGATTTTGACAGATTAGCCACAGTAGCCAAGGAAATCCGTTCAGGATCCGAGGAAACCTCATTTGAAGTAGTGAGTCCCCGGTGTAAAATTGTGATAATGACTGTTCGCCATGTCTTTTATTCTGTGTGTCAGACAGGATGATCATAACTGCAGAAGGCATGCTCCCCTGACTCCATTTTTATGACTCTCTTCCTTGCCTCATTTTCTGCCTTCACTTGTCACCCTCTGTCTTATTTCACCTTCCTCCTTTTATGTCCCTCTTTCCTTCATCCTGTTCGTCCCTCCTACTGTATATGTCACTCTCTTAACTTTTTACCCCTTTCTCCTATTCCTCCAACCTCTCACCATCCTTTTGGCCTGACCTTCCCTTGCCCCTGTCTCCCGCTGTCTCCTCCCACAGTGGTTCTGGATGAGGTGCTGTACAGTAAAACTCTGTGTATGGATGCCAAGCAGACCTGGGGGAGCCACTACGATGTCCACAGCCTCTATGGATACTCCATGGTGCTGGCTACTGAACAGTGAGTGGTTCCATGGCCCGGCTTGGCCAGGACTATTGCAGCACTATTTACTTCCCCAGAACCACAAAGAAATTACTTTCTAAGCTTAAGAATTTAATTTCTTTGTGGTTCTGGAGAAGTAAAAAGTGCTTTAGAATCTAAAGCATACAAATAATAATAATAAATATAGCTGCAAGCAGCGATAAGGCGGGGCCAAGAAAGAAGACAATACGCAATAAGAACAATATGCACAAATAAGAAATAAGTTGTCGTTACCCAGATTTAAACACACAACCTTGTGGTCGGAAGGTGAGAGCTCAACCAACTGAGCTATCTGGACAGTCAGTTGTCTCATTGTAAACTGTAACATCATTCAGTGTTTTGGTAACAATTTTGGGCATGTCATTATCCATTACTACAGTGTTACGTTTATTGTGCAGAATCACCAATACTGTTTTTCTTTGAATATGGCCTATAGGACCGTCAAGATGGTTATAGCAGACTGATAATGATCAAAGTCTTATTTGTGTCCTAGGCTGAAATAGCTTAAGAGCCACTGACTTTTACCAATCTATGCAGATGCATCAGTGTAACGCATTACCAATGTGGAGTTGGATTCAAGTCATACCCATGAATCTATAGATACTCATCATTAAATGGGATTCCTACATCTGGGAATGGATACTAATTCCATGGCAGAGCAAAGTTGGCCTTGCCGTACAGAATTATAATGCACAGTAATGGCTAATGCTAATAATATGGATATTAGCCTACTGCATCATGCAAGGATGAGATGCACAGCAGCATCAATGTGGTATAAGCAGGCAGGAAAGAATGCTGCAAAGAAACCCATATATATATATATATATATATATATTTTTTTAATCACACCCTTGTGAAGTGAGGGGCGCTAATATAAATTCTAACTTATGTTGCTATGATTAGGAATGGTGATGTAAAACAAACGGTGACAAAACAAACATTACATTATCTTTATTGTTAATGGCATTTAATGTTTGTGTTAGGGACAAGATGATGTACATTTTCCCTTCATTGTCAATGGCGTTTTTAAAACAAACTAAAAACAAACATTAAACCCGCCCCTCAATAACCACCCAATTTTTTTTACCTAAACTAAAAATCACACTTGTGGGTGAGTGGCTCTCTTATCATCATACATCACTGTGTGTGTGTGTGTTTGTGTGGCTCTGCTCAGGCTCTGCCAGTGGGCCTAATGAGGCCAACTCCTTTCACCTGTGCAATTTACAGCCTCTGCCTCAGCTAATTGAGGCTCAACCAATCAGGCTCTGCCAGTGGGCCGAATTGATTGCCAAATACACTTTTCAGTTTGCAGTCTTCACACACACAGGCACATACAGTTCTCCATGTGGGACACCGGCTGGAAGGCACAGTTGGGGATTCTCAAAGGGTCTACACAACAGCTTGCTGTTTCAATAGTTTTGCTATGCAGAGTAGACACACACAAAATACAATGTTTTGCACAGGTGGGATGCTTTCATACATGAAATGTACACTACCAGACACCTCATTACAGAATTGTTGTATTAAAACCTTTTTTGTATGCTTTCTGAACCACTTCTAGCTCAAGCAGAAGCATACACAGCTGTACAACAATCGATCAGATATTATCATTCACTGAGCAGCTTTTTATGAAAGGCCTCATGATTTAATACTGGCGGGGATTCCCATGTTGTTTCTGTTTCAATCACAAATCGCTGCCTTTTTATCATTCTCTGCCATGCAGTTTGGTCCATCATAATGTGAGGTTTGGTGTCTGCAAAACACACACTGTCTAGAGTATCAAAACAAAGGCCCCAGGCCCCTGCTACAATGACAGCTGCCCCTGAGGTATTTCTACAAAACCGCTGTCACAAGTGGATGCCATTATGCACACAGTGGCGCATGCACATACACAGAAGCATGCATGCAGGAACCCACACCAGTTGTGCACCACAAACACACTTGGATAAGAAATAAGATAAAAATAAGAAAAAAAGTATTGAGTAAAGTATAATATAAAGTAGATATGAACAAAAAAAATGCAAATGCACGCTCACTGATGGTGAAGAGGATTCACAAGACCTCAGGGGCCTAGGTTTGCTGACTCCTTCTTTCAGCTTTTAAAGCTAGCTCATCTTTCTTTGTCTCTTTCTTAATTCCTTCCATTTTCCCCTCCTCCGTCTACTATTATTATTATTATTGGCAGGAGACACATATTGTAAACATCATCAGGGCTTTGTATTGTCATGGTAATCAATGATGCTTCGATCTTCCTCATCAAATAGAATAATAATGTACAGTAAACCTTGTCCCTATCTGATCTCCCTCTCTCTCTCTCTGCATCTCCTGATTCTGTCTCTGATTCTTTTCTTGCTCATTCCCTCTTCCCGCTCCTCTTCCGCAGGGCTCTGCAGCGGGTGTTTGGTGAGAACCGCACCCTGATGCTGACACGATCTTCTTTCCCTGGCGTGGGCAAATATGCTGGTCACTGGCTGGGAGACAATGCTGCCAACTGGAATGACATCAAGTGGGCCATTCCGGGCATGCTAGAGTTTGGCCTGTTTGGGGTTCCCTATGTGAGTTTACAATTTTCAAAGGATGTCTGCAGCCGCTTTGGATTTACCTCCTAAATGTATGATGAAATATTTATTCTATGTTAATAGTGTCACTAAAACAGAATTTTTTGCTCATATTATATATTAGCTCATATATATTTCAGTTCAGTTGTAGATTCATCGGAAAAATAAACTTTGCCATAGCCCCAGGTGAAATACCCTCAGTTCCCTCTGCAGAAAGTGCACGTAGATTGATGGTATGCAATACTTCAGTGGTGCACAGCTTTTATAATCCCCTGGCAAAGACATTCATATTCAAGCCATACCTAATCATCGATTGCTTTAAAATATCTCATACAACCTAGTCTGACCATAAAAGAGAAAGTAGCAAAAATATGGAGCTACAAGCTGGAGGAATAAATTGCATTAGCTATCAGGGAGGAAAATATTGTCCAGGGCTGTTTTCATTAGGTTTTAGTGCAGCCCATGTTGCATTTTGCGTTTACATTGATTTTCTTTATATCTGAACTAAATTGCAAAGCCAGAGCTCAGTTGTACAATGAATGGGAATCAATGTTATATATATTTCTATTATTTCAGCAGGGTTGCATTAGCTCAACATGTTTCCATTTGTTTACGGAGTCCAAGAGGTTCCTTAGCTATCATAGTTTAGTTATGTTAGTTAACAACTAATAATTCTAGAGATTGCATCGAGATTGTCTGCAGGCTGTGTCAGTCTGTAACGTGATTGGCTGAGCATCGCATAAGGGGTGTGCCCCTGTGGCAGGGGGAGAGAGATGTCATCAGACATTGCTCAACGACATTGCCCCCTTCTCCTCAGTGCCTGGCGCAATGGGCTCAGTACACAGTACACATGCCATTTTGGAAAGAACTTGAGCCTTCATTAGTATCAGCGGTAACACCTGGAGGGTGAAGGAAGTAGGGAAGCAACCCGGAAGTAGGAAGAGTTATGTTATTATGTGTGCAACTGTGCATATAGTCCATTGATCTGAATTTGAACATCGGCATTGACAACGCAATCCTGGGGAGTGTGTTTATAGGCAATATAATACATATTGTGACGTACCATATATTGTCCAATCATTATGAAGGCAAAAAGTGGTCAATAATAATAAAATGGTGCTAGTCATTGCATAACGGGTTAATAAAAAAAAGAACGGGTACCTAAACGTGTATGGAGTAGTATAAATGAAGCATTGGGGCAGACATGGTGTGGTCGCTATAAATGTAACACAAAGGGAATATTTCTTAAATCTGCCGAGGACCCGGGGACATAACCAAATAGGGACAGAATTGGGACACGAGCACACGTCTCACAATTCTGGAGCAAGGAAGGAAGGAATGCATGTCACTCCCCCATCTCTCTCCCCCATTTCCTGTCAGCCTACTGTCTGTCCCTCTATAAAAGATATAAAATAAAGGCGAAAGCCGCAAAACAAAGAAGTGGTGTGGAAACCAAGGCAGGCTAGACGTACAGTAATATGAATACAATGAGATCTGTAAAAATGGCTGTTAAAAGATGTCACACATACACACACTAACACATGCAGTGCACACACACTCATACCCACTTACAGTGTGGCGATACACATACCCATTTGATGCAGTCCTTGTATACAGGCAAATCTGCCAAAACGTTGGGTGCAAACAGAGGTAAGAAAGCGACAGGGGGCTTCTCATGCATTATGTCGCACGCATGCACTCACACACTCACACACACACAGCCAGCCAGCAATGATCACTGGGGGGTCTTGTAAAAGCCATTCATAGCCTACTGGACACACTTGCACATGCACAGTCGCACACGCAGCATACAAATGCACATAGAGTAAGGGAGAAATGGTATTTGGATCGATTCTCTCCAATTGAGTCTGTTGTAAAATGTGGCTGGTAGTAAACAATACCAAGCAGCCTCTGTGAAAAGGCCCATTGACTGTCTCCTCCACTCCACGTTGCAATTTATGGGAATAAAGACCACTGTCTACAGTACTGTCTGCCAATAAAGCCTGAGTTATTTGAACTGAAAATAGGAAAACCATTGTAAAAGATAAACGTAACTCGCACCTGCCATCATTTTACAGCATGCTTGGTGACACAGAGAAGTGACATTAGAAAGTACTAGTGCTGGGCAACATATCAAAATGATTGCAATGTCATGATAGACTATAAAACGATATATTTTGACAACATAATATCGTGACATTGCATGTTGTCTTTTCCTGGTTTTAATTTTATAAGCCTTATTTGCGATGCAATCCCACAAATATTATTATAGGCTAACAATATGATTTGATTTTGTCCACATCGCCCAGCCCCAGTAAGTAGTATGTTATTATTGAAGAAACTGCAGGATTGGCCCATTTTTAACAAAAAGCCTCAAATCCTGAACGGAGTGTGCAATTTACGTGAAATCTTTCACATACTTTCCTACTGGACTGAGGAATATATCCCACCCTTTTCACATTGGCCTGTTATAGCGCCACCAATAGGTGGATTTTTGCAAAACACGTTTTTGGAACAAAATGCCTCAAATCATCCAATTGCCATCCAAGGCATAAGAAGAAATGTCACCCTTTTCACATTGGCCTATTATAGCGCCACCAGGAGGCCACAACCTGACCTGCCCTGGTCGAGACCTGTGCCCTGAGGGGCACTTTTTCTAGTTTCTCCTTTCATTGTCAATGGCAAATATTTAGACGTGTGGGGGCAAAAGCTGAATATAGGAGGGGCTAGCGCCCCTCAAAAATAGTGAGGGGCGCTTATCATCATTCATCATCTCATTCTGGACAATCACAATTTGTGTCCTCACTTTTGTCTTCAATGTTTCTGTTTACACAAACACTCAAACTAGTCATACTGTACGTAGGTGGTGGTAGCAAAACAATGTTTGTGTTTACACTAACCCTCCGTCAACAAATAAATAAAACCAAAAGTGACATTGTTGCTCCAAGAGACGTAATTGTGTAAGATGACGTGTATTATGTTGAATTTACAGTTAAGATTGTTTGACTGGGAATATGGCCAAATATGCTTGTCAAGTTAGCCTGTCGTGCTTCTTCAATCTGCTTTCCTTGTTTTGTTCTTGCAGATTGGAGCTGACATCTGTGGTTTCTTTGATGACACCAATGAGGAGTTGTGTCGTCGTTGGATGCAGGTGGGGGCATTCTACCCTTTCAGCCGAAACCACAACGCCGAGGGTTACAAGGTACCAGTGATATAAGGCATCTCAACTGCACCACATCTTGGTATTGTTATGTAGACATACAGTAGCACTCTATAGTGTACTGCATACACATATAGTTTCATTATATAGATAGTCCGCTGTTACTGTAGGTTATTAAGCTTACGTATAATTCATGATGATTGTATTACCATGTTTTTTGTTCTTGCTTACTGTAAATCGCTCTGGATTAAGAGCGTCTGCTAAATGCCTAAATTGTAAATTGTTATGCATACATCTTTCAGTATTCTGTTTTGTACAGATCAAAAATACCAATTTAATCATCAACCTTGAATGTTACCATTTGCCCCCGGTTCAGTGCTGTTTCTCATTATTTATAGATCACACAGACACACTCTCAGTTTATAGAATGATGAATATCATATTAATGGCCTCACCGGCTCACCGTGTGTAAATCAGGAGATGCACCCGGAGAACCCACGTCACTATATAGCCAGGCTAACGTCACTGCTTATCTGCTGACAAAAAAACATCTAACTAGCTTCCCTGGTGTTGCTGTTATGGCATACCAGGCTATTAACGTACATGAGCACAAATAACTTTGCAATAGGTGAATCTGGCTCTTAACATTGACAGCGTTGAAACAGATGCTCTCATATTTCTTCTTGTGTGACATTTCCATTCTCATCATCACTGCTGCAAAAGATAGCACAGGGTATTGAGAGACAGGGAGAATTAGAAAGAGCTGAGAGAGGGGTGGTTGCTGGAAGAAAGGGAGATGAAGAGGATGATGGGGATGAATCTGAACTAAGGTTTCCCGTAAATGAGGAAGCTGATGAGTGACCTATGCTTTGGCTGAATTATGGTTCTCATCGCAAGGCAAGCCATGCACAAATCCATTATTTTCCACACAGTCCAAGAGGCGTGTGAGTGCATATGTGATTAACCATGATGAGAGAGGCCTTTTTCAGCTGCTATAATCACCCACACTCACTGCACAATTAAAGGCTTAAAACATGTACTATTCAGGCATTTACTGTGCGGATGCTCTTATCCAGAGTAACTTACAAAGTGAAAGATCAGAGTGAGTGGCATGATCCCTAGTCATGCAGTCAACAAAAAAATCACACTCGTGTGAAGTGAGGGGCATCATACATCACATTCCGTGCTCAGCCAATCACACAAACAGTCATGTCCTAATGGGGATTCCAGCCTGGGTTTTAGAGAGAGAGAGAGGCGCTCTGGGACTGTTTGACCTTCAGGCAGCACCTCTTCTCAACCATCAGTGATCCTATTTAGGGTACTGCAATAGGACATAGAGAAGACCAGCTGCAGGGTGCTGGCCAGTTTCATGATGGAGTGTGTGGAGCAGGCTTATGAATGCCCAACTGAGACCAACCTACCAAGTAGCAGTAGGGAGAAGATTAGGGCATTTGGAGCATTGGCCAGGGTGTCAAATGTTGCAGGTACAGTATGTCAATAAGGATAAGGACTGGAAGCCAGTTTGGGCAACATGTTTCAGTGGAAGGGGCAGGTTTGAATCCAGACTGGTTGGCATCCAAAAGTATTCTCTGATACATGGAGCGAGATTTGGTTAAAAACTACTTGCTCAAAAGTTTTTGAAGAAAATACAGGAGTGATACCAGTATGTGGTCTTGACATCGTAGGGGTTTCTTGAGAAGCTGAGTAACGGAGTAACTAACTTGAATGCAGATGACATGCAGCCTGAGTTTATGGTGTTAATGTGACTCACTCAAAACAGGCGGGCTGATGAGATTCATATCGTAGGTGATGAAAGCTTCAGAAGAGAGGGATGGGGTAAAGGACGGAGGAGATGGTGGAGAAGAGCTTCATTGGGTTGGAGGCTGCAGAGAGGACTGAAATCAGTAGAAAGAGGACTCACTGTAGCAGTGGATAATGAGATGTGAGGCTGTGATTTAAAGTGGGAGAGGTCATCTGATTGGCACTTGACTTTCAGCTGCTCTGAGCATGCATGTTCACTCAGCTCCGAGAGTTTCAGATAACCAGGTATCTGGCATACACATAGCCGTGCCGGCTTGGAGGAGCGAAGGCAGATTAAATAGTAAAGAGAAAGGAGGAGGTTGCAGAGTCATTTGAGAGACAAGAAGGAATCAGGGAGAATGTAAAAGAGTGGGCGCGTATAAGCCGAGTTGAGTGGCGACAGATTGTAGTTGGATAGTTTTAGCGCAGGTGGGAGAGTGGAAGGAGAGATGGAGGAGGAGGATGTTACAGAGTGGTGGTCGGAGAAATGAAGAGGCGTAACGGACAGGTTAGAGGGGATCAGTTTCTGTAGATTACACCACTATATAGGACTATAGGAGAAGGAGGAGATAATGGAGAGGTCAAATGAGGACAGAATAGAAAAGAAGGTTGAAGTCAACCCGGTAGAATGAGAGGAGGGCCGTGTTCCAGGAAGGAGCTGATAAGAGTATCCTGCTCTTCAAGGGAATCCCCAAGTGGCCCTGGGGAACGATAAAGCACACTGATGGAAAGAGGAACGGGGCGTGCAATTGAGATACCGTGAAAACAAGAAACAAGAAAACTATACTCTATGTCTTGTTCTATTACTTTATATGTATTCAATGTATGCATTTCCTTTATTGTTTTCTGCTCCTTTGTGCTTTCATTTCCTCATCTCAATCCCTTAGGATTCCTCTGCATGTGCTCTTCTTTTGACTTTATTTCCACCCTGTTCCCTTTCCTCTGTACGGTTTATCCCTATTCATCTTTATGTCAGTCAATTTTCTCTACTGTTCTTTCTCGTTTGCGTGCAGGTCAGCTCTGCTTTCCTTTATAATTATTTTCTCTTTCTCTGAGGTCAACTTACCTCTCTGTCATCCAACCCAGTCTCAGTAGTTTTCAATTGGAAGCCTATCGGCTCCCAAATCCAGCTTGTTTTAAGCCAAAAAGAAGAATCCGAGATATTACGATTCTAAAAACGGTGTCCCAACTTAGACAGCGAATGAAGCCAGCAGAATTATTTTTTTATTTTTTATTTTTTTTATTTTCATTGTACAGCGTTTGGACCGGGCGGCGTCAAAAGGCGATTACGGCGCCAATCAATTCTGTCTTGGATCAATGGAACTAACGTATTATACCTTTTACATATATATTTTATAGAACATACTGTACCATGACATTTTTGGTACAGTACATGACTTTTTTTTGTAATAATTATGTTATATCAATTAACTTTTAGTGTTTTGGCATTTATCTGATGAACCATTTGCGATATTTTCAGCCTAAAGGCTGGGAATCACTGCTCTAATACTATAATACTAATATCCCAACACAACAGGCATGAAGCAAGATGACAGCCTCTCTCTCTCTCTCTCTCTCTCTCTCTCTCTCTCTCTCTCTCTCTCTCTCTCTCTCTCTCTCTCTCTCTCTCTCTCTCTCTCTCTCTCTCTCTCTCTCTCTCTCTCTCTCTATGTCTGTCTGCTTTCCTCAATATCTCAGTCCTCTTCGCCCTCATTTTCTCCTTTACTTCTCTTCCCCCTGTTCCTTTCTCTACCCGTCTTTCATCTTCTGCTCCATCTTTATGCATCTCCCCACTTTTTCACATTTTTCCACTCCACTTGCTCCAGCCACACATTTTTCCCCTGGTTTCAGTATCACTGTTTTATCAGGCCGGAGATTAAGTCTTTGTGACAGTTTACTTTGCATGCGCACTCATGTGAATTATTATTATTTATTTGGTTTTGACTCTGGGGACAAAAAGCTGACCTCTCCCAGGTCTGGATGGTTATAAACATAGCACAAGATCAGAAATGCGATGGTAATAGTTTGACATGAATTATTTGACAGACAGGACAGTGCAATATCTGAGAACTTTGCAAAACAATTGCACATTTTTTCAAATGGGAGAGCGTCAAATTAAATCTCACCTGTTGTGGCCTGTTAGATAGAAAGGAGAAATACCATGTAATCAGAACTGGATTCACCTTCATCTGCTTGCTTGTGAACTGGTACAGTATACAGTATCTGCTACATGGCAGGACAGTTTCCATTTGTTGTGTTGGTGGTGTCCTACTCCATGAAGATCATTTCTGTATGTCTCTGTCTTTCCTGCTGCCTCTCTGTCTCCAGCCTCAGGATCCAGCTTACTTTGGCGCTGATTCTTTGCTTGTGAAGAGCTCGAAACACTACCTGAATATCCGGTACACTCTGCTGCCTTACCTCTACACCCTCTTCTACAAGGCCCACACCACAGGAGAGACGGTTGTACGTCCCCTCCTGCATGAGTGAGTTACACACAACTGTTGTACAGTACGTCCCCTTCCTGCATTCCCTGAAGAAGACCTACAGTATACAGGTCGAAACGTTGATTTCTGTTAATAAACTTCCAGCATTGTGGCTATGAGTGTGCAGACTTTTTCTTCTTTTTCATTGTTCATCGTCTTAGGCTTTTAGCACCTCATTATTATTGGTGTTCTCCTGCCTATGCATGAGTGAGTTACCCCCAACATCCAACCACTTCCATTCTTTAACAGGAATTTGTGTAACCATGTATTCTCTAATCCAACGGTTCCCACCTTGTGTGTTTACATGGGTGGGCCAGAGCATGTTTATTTTAAGTCATTGACCACCGACATCCCTGCCTATTAATCCGCCAAGACTCTTATGCCGCGTTCACACCAAAGGAAGCTAGGAAAAAAAGCAATTTAAAATGATTTCGAAGTAGCTTTTTTTTTCTCCAGAAAGTGGGCATGTACAAGGTACCTGTCAGTCAAGTGGCCTGGACTGGCCTTGAGACGAGACAGAAAATAGGCAGTCCGAGCAGGCGCGCATTTTAAAGTCTAAAATGTAAAATAGCGACTGTAGAGGAGAAATAATTATATATTTAGTTACATCACAACCTATTTATGGATAAATAAATACTTTAATCTTGGTAAACATGCTTGTAAATAACCAAACGAGACGACGGACCGTCTCTCTCGTCTGCCCCGGCTCATGTGCTCATCTTGGGGGGGGGACAGCCTCTGCTCCATTCCGCTGTTCTCTCCCCTAGGGCACGACGGAAACCCTCCGAGCGCAGTTGAAGCACCGAGATCGAATTAAATTATATATTTTTTTAAATAGCGGCTCTGTATGTATTGTTAATGTTGATTCAGCAAGAGCATACCATATTTATGGAAAGAAATACAATTGTATATATCCAGCACGTCGTGGAAGCAATTAAAACAGCTTGTGTTTACGTGTGGACATTCAGCCCCAAGTCTCCCGGGTAAGGGAGACCCTATCACGGCGCTGTGGGTCTGTCACTGACCCTCGAGGCCCCTCCTCCACGGTGCAGCTCCACCACCACCCCTCCCTCACCATCTCTCTCTCTCTCTCTCTCTCTCTCTCTCTCTCTCTGTCTCTGTTTCCTCCCCATCTCAGGTTCTACTCTGATGATGCTACCTGGAAAGTTGATCGTCAGTTCCTTTGGGGAAAGCACCTGCTCATCACACCTGTACTGGACCCGGTCAGAACACACGCATGCACGCACGCACGCACTCACACTCACACTCACACTCACACACACACACTTGATCAGCAGTTCCTTTGGGCAGAACTCCTGCTCATCACATCAGATCTGTACTGTATCTGGTCACAAAATATAGTACACAAACACACATACACAGGCATACGCAATGAATATGCAGACACATTACAGTACAATAAGGCAGCCGTGCACGCACGCACGCACACACACACACACACACACACACACACACACACACACACACACACACACACACACACACACACACTGACCTCCGTTGGGAGTGCATGATGTGGGATTTACTGTCTCTCTTCCCCTCCCCTCTTCTCTCATCCTTCTTTCTTCTCTCTTTCATTTCCTCCGTCTTTTCTTTCAGCTCTAATGAGAGCACTGACCTCATTACTGGCAGATTAGAACGGCAGATAGAAGAGAGTATGTGTGTGTTTGTGCATGTGAATCCCAGCATGTATGCATGCGCGTGTTTCATGTGTGTGATTGTGTGCTTTGTTTGTGTGTGCACATAGAAATGCGTGCATGCGGATTGCGGTCATGTCGAAGTGGCCTGATTAATAAGCAATTTGGCCTTGCCGCTCGTGAATCTCAGAACAGCGAGATATGGAGTGAAATGGATTCAAAGTGGTGCGAAAGAAAAAAATATCTTCAGTCTGTGTTATTGTTAAAGAGCTTAATACAAGCCAAGGGCAGAGAAGGAGGAACGGGGTCTTCAGGTCAGGGCCCTCGCCTCCGAATTAGCCACTTGAACCCTAGTGTCCTTAATCTGGTCTTGTGGTAATAATAGGCAAACATTCGGCGGAAATGGCTGGTCTACAACCGTGCTTATATATATAAGCAAGGTTATATATATGTGAGTGTGAGTGTGTGTGTCCTGATAATTATACTACTACAACAATAACAATAAAAATACGAATAATATTAGTCATACAGGACAAAATGAAAGAATTCTTACTCCAAGCTCACGACGTGCTTGGAAATGTAACACACATCAGGGGAGGCGGTACAGCTGGCGCTAAACACGAGGTGCAGTGTCTCATGGAGCTCAGCTTAATACACTGCATCACCGAGGTCACGTCCTGTAGCTGAACTTTTGTGCAACACGCTGTGGTCAAATGGGGGGAAGGTAGGATAATCTATTTTTGACAGTTTCTCACTTATATGCCATGTTTGTCAAAAGCTCTCCAGATGAAAAGCCATTGTTATGCTTAATTATGTGCCGTGTCATGCAGTAATAATTCGGCAGCCTATCTACAAGCTCACACGTGTCATGCTGTCACACATTTTGCGATTATATATCTGCTATTTTCAGGGGGTGACTATTAATACATGACACAAAGTATCAAGTCTTTAACAGCCTTTAACAGTTTTTCATTGTGACGTCATATGGACTTTGTGCATGCCCCCAAAGGCACCACTTACTTCACAGTGTGAAGTGAGTGGTGTTATTTCTTGAGGGGCGATTGCCTATATGTCCAGATTTTAGTGTGTGTGTAAACACAAACTTCGTCCTAACACAAACATTAAATGCCTTTGACAATGAATGGACAATTTTTAGTGTTTGTGTAAACACAAACATTGCATTGAAGACGAAGGTGAGGACCCAAATTCTGATTGGCCGGAATGAGATGATGTATATCGATGATGATAAGATACACTTTTATTTTTTTTACATTCCAACAACTCTACATTGTAATGGGAGTTGCCGACAGATTCAGCTGTGGAGCTCTGAATCTGTCTTGAGAGATTAGGCAAGCACTGTGTACAGTATGTAATCTATGACAGTCTATGACGTCATATTGATGATATCAGTGTGCTCCATATATGAGTTATTCCACGAAACCGGTGCGATTTGAGCTTTTTTAATTTATTTTTTGACCGGAAGGTTTTACTTTTCCGAATATACCACAATATTAAGGACATCAGAAAAACATAACACGCGGTCGCTTCTCGCCCTTAGTCTTACTGGTTGTCACTCACTCACTCACTCACTCACTCACTCACTCGCTCACTCGCTCACTCGCTGACTCGTTGACTCACTCACTCACTCACTCACTCACTCACTCACTCACTCACTCACTCGCTGACTCGTTGACTCACTCACTCACTCACTCACTCACTCACTGACTCGTTGACTCACTCACTCACTCACTCACTCACTCACTCACTCGCTGACTCACTCACTCACTCACTTACTTACTCTCTCTGTAATGATACACAAATTGTTATCAGATCAGAGTCAATGCCTCAACCTTGATCTCTGTGATAGATTGACTTAGGGGATATCTCCCCCCCTCTATCTGTCTGTCCCCTGTCCCCTCTGGTCTTCCTCTACGCCACACGCGCGCGTACGCACGCACGTGCATACACACACATGCGCGGCTGCGCGCATGCACACGCACGCATGCATGCATGCACGCACACACACACACACACACACACACACACACACACACACACGCATGCACGCACATACACACACACACACACACACACACACACACACACACACATACAATGCTCCAGCCCCTTCATCAAACGTTTGCTTCCCCCAGCTCATCTGCATTCTCCTAATCAGCTGCACTCAACTCACCCCCTGTGATCTCATCCCATGTCATGCTACTTCATCTCTCTCTGCCTCCCGTCCTCCGCCCATCATCTCTCTCATCCCCCTTTACCCAGTCTATGCCATCTGATCACCCTGCTGGTGTGAGTCTTCGCACTGCCAGATCAAATCTTACTTGAGGGATAGCGGGGCTTTGAGCGCGTATGCAAGGCTCTTTGTTTACGCTGGTCCCACTCAATCACATTTACTCACTTAACGTCTCTCGCGTCCGTCAGCGGGGTGACTGATGGGCAACGTGAGTGAACCAGGCACCAGAAAACAAGGTGCGGGGTGAGCATCCATCTCCGGAGGCCGCGGTGCCCCTCGGGGCTGTGTTTGTATGGTGACATGACAGGCTGTCCACATTTGCGTTCGGAAATGAGACCCAGGGACAGAGCGTTAAGTGTTCTAATTTCTTGGGTGTTTTTAACAACCCTATTTTAGGCATTCAAATACTATATCCGAAAATGTTTGATCTACAAGTTCACACCGCTTCTTCTATTTTTATGCACCACTGTCAAACAACAAAGTTATCCATTAATTTAGCTTCCTCCTGTTAGTCACCAACACCGCAATATGGCCAAAAGTATATTGGGATGTCATGCGTTGGACGGTGGATAATACAGTGGCAGTGGCTCAGGAGGTGGCCACTGCTCCCGGTTTGATCCCTATCATGGCTCCCCCTGTGTTAGTGTCAAAGAGTCCTTGAGTCGTTCCTTTGTCGCCAGTGTGTGAATGTATAATGCACATGCTACATTGCTTTCTGCTTTGGATAAGTACACTATACAATATAAATGCACCATATAGGCCACAGGTTGCAGTAGATGACCATATGTTTGGTCTGTTGAAATAGGTTTTAGGTTTCCTATACCATGAGGAATATCCAAACTGTTTGTTTTCTTACACACACACTCGCACAGTCGCACATGCACACACACACACACACACACACACACACACACACACACACACACACACACACACACACCTTCCATCGTTCCTTCTCACCATGTATTGCTACATCTGCTGTCATCTCTCTCTCTGTTGGTCCTATATACTGACAGGCCTATGAAGGGTTTAAAAGGGGACATGCGGATGAAATGGACTGATAGAGACGAGAGAGAAGCATGACAGAGAGCATGTGAGAGAGAAAGAGGAGAGAGATAAAGCTTGTGTTGAGATTGGGAGCGGCGATGGACAGTGACACTGGGACCTTGTGATGGACGGCTCTGGCCTACACAGAGGACACACATTTCATAATGTGGTCTTTTTTTAAAGGACATGTAGTTCACACTATCCCTGTGTGCATTATCTGTTCTCTCTCTCTCTCCTGCTCTTTTCTCTCGTCAGGAAGTGTGTGACAGCTATCAAATACTTGGCTCTCTGCTATTGATTGTTCTTGTCTGTCCCTCACCTTAAGCCATCAAAGGCTGTCACCCATCGGTCACCAATTGATGCTGTCTTTTCCATCGGCCCTTGCATAATGTTATTATTATTATTATTATATACTTATTATTGTGTGCGCAATGTTTGTTTAACTTGGAGATCAGTTGCAAAACTGTCTATCTTTTCAACAGCTTAAAAAATGTCTTGTTTTGTCTCTTCCAGGGTGTGGAGACAGTATATGCATATGTGCCAGATGCCATTTGGTATGACTATGAATCGGTAAGTCTGACTCCTGCTAGATCCACAAATACTCCTCAAACGCTGCTTAACGGGGTAATCTCTCAAGAGATGCAGCTAAACGCAGCTAGTTTCCCAGGGGGAGAGGAGGCGGGCTCATAGGTTGATGAACCAATGGGAGCCGGAGTCGGGTTTCAGTTTGAATCCGCCCCTCTGTAGTCCATGAAAAGCTTGGCTACTTCCAGGCTAGGCTGCTGCCACTCAGACTGCACATACACGTTTCACTGGCTGAGTGCCGCTGCCTCCTCTATCCATCATTTCAAATGAAAAGCCCTCCAGTGTTTCATAAACGGGCCAGCCATATATACAGTACTCGGCTTTGACCCAGCCTTGTTACTTTCCTGCAGCCCATTTTCACCAGGAATAATGATGACTTAATTAGGCTATTGCATATAACGGACATTAAATGAAGGGCATAAACCGAACACACGTACAGACCAACAGACAGACAGACAGACAGACAGACGTACACACTATAACACACTGGCCACATGTATCACATGAAAGGCTTTTGCCTGGGGGTTTTGTCTAAGACAGAGAGATAAGCCAGTGAGAGTAGGACAATGACAATGAGTGAAAGAGAGCGACTGACTATTTCCCCGGCAAAGAGATAAAAGAGGTGTTGAGTTCCTTTGGGACCTTATTTAGGCGTCATGCAGACAGTGTAAAGTCACCCGTTGATCTGATGAGTGATTAGATTGGCTGTGCTGCTGCCACTTATTTTCCTGGTTGGGCCACTGCGCTATCTGTGCATGCGGGAGTGAACAGGGGGTTTGGGTGATGGAGAGAAATGATCAAGAAAAAACAAATTGGCTGGAAAGTGATATCAAAGAGAAAGAAAAGTAGCGGGTGAGAGGAAGAGGAGGGGGATACACCAGAGATGAGGAAGGCCATGACAGGAGGCATGGCAAGGAAAAGAGTAGAGGAGAAGAAAGCATTAGGCCAGCAGGGATAAAGGTAGAGTCCGGTGGTGGAACAGGTAGAGAGGGAAGAGAGGGGAAGGGATTGAGGAGACGTACTTAAGGCTGACAATGAGAAGCTGATAAGATATGAAATTGCCTATAGACGCTTCAGTAACTCGCACCTACGCACATGCCCATACTAAACGGGACACTCCGACAAATAAGTGTTCCCTCTCTCTAAGATTCACACACGCGCAGTCGCGCACATATGTTCGTGCACCACGCACACACACATACACACAATTGGAACGGAGAGAAAAGGGATAAAAACAGAATTAGAGCAGAGTGAGAGAGAAGAGGAGGGAGAGAGAGAGAGGAAGAATGAGGAGAGAGTTTAATTGTCTTGGTCTGGTCGGAGGATTCAGTCCTCCGGGACTCAGAAATTAGCTGTGCTCTTTTGAGGCCCTCCGAAATATGAAAGTGTGTGTGTGGGAGAGAGAGAGAGAGAGAGAGAGAGAGGACAATGAAGAGAGTTAATCTACCCTTCCATTGGTAGAAATAAGTGCTTATTTGAGCAATTGTACTCTCACTTTTATGTATTTCTAGCAAAAAATGAAAAGAAAATAGCTGCATACAGGGTACGTAAAGCCTCAAGTGACCCAATCACTCCTTTGAAATTTCTAAACATTTTTGAAAAGCTCTCAAAATGGTATGATTATAGCCATTGTTCAATGGTACAATGTAATGTTCTGCATCTTACCTATGCAGTATTTTGCTTTATGGAAATATGCTGTGCTTTCAATGCAAGTTTTGACAGAATTAGCCTCGTGTGGCCAGCCCTCCAATCTCGCTCTGCTCTGAATGGAGGTCAGGAGAAACTCACTAGAATGAGCGAGCAGCTTAGTCACTCTGGCGTGGCTAAACTGTGACTGAGAGTGCATGTGTTTGGTCCGACTAGTCATTGGTCCAAAAAACGACAACCCACCTCAAACCCTAACCTAACCATAACCGCAAGCACGGGAGCAGGCGCTAGTCCGAGGTGCGGATGCATGTCGAACCAATGCTCCGTCGGAGCTCCGTCGGAGATACTTGGTAGATGATTGGATGGGACCGTCTGTCTATCACCGTGTGGGCGTGCAAACACAACCAATCATATTGACGTGTCTATATACTGTAGCTTCACATCCGGTTTCGCACATATCCCGCCCTTAGCTCACGCTGATTGGTTCGAACCACGAGTGGTTCGGCGTTAGCACAACTCCCTGAGAGATCCCAGATGGTTGCGGTGTTGGGGAACATGGTTACCCAATACCGCCCCCAGCTGGCAAAGTCAGGTTAGGGTCTATACTGGACAATATAAACAAAAGATACATATAATTACCTCATTAGGAGTGTCACTCTCACAGATTGTCTTGCTCCACCATATAGATGGAGCGATTGGCAGCCCGCAGACAGCATGTTCAGATGTACCTGCCAGCAGACAAGCTTGGTTTACACATCAGAGGAGGAGCTATTCTCCCCACACAGAGACCGGCTGTTACCACCACCTACAGGTATGCATACATGCACAAATGGATCCTATTTGGTTTAATATCATATCCATCTGTGATTGTTTGTACTGGTGTCTATAGAGATTCCTTTGTTGATTATCCAACTGTGTGTGTGTGTGTGTGTGTGTGTGTGTGTGTGTGTGTGTGTGTGTGTGTGTGTGTGTGTGTGTGTGTGTGTGTGTGTGTGTGTGTGTGTGTGTGTGTGTGTGTGTGTGTGTGTGTGTGTGTGTGTGTGTGTGTGTGTGTGTGTGCGTGCGCGCGCGTGCGTGCGTGCATTTTGCGTGTGCGTGTGTGCATGTGTGTGCATGCGTGATGTGTATATGCATTTGTGTATTTTAACAGTCGCCGTCAGCCAATGGGTTTGATCGTTGCCCTGGACGACAATAGCCAAGCAGAAGGGGAGCTATTCTGGGATGATGGAGACACCCGAGGTAATGTGTATACGTGTGTGTGTGCACAGTCTGCACATACACACAGTTTAGTCTTGGTTTAGTCTCGCTAAGGCGTAAAATAACCATTACTTCTTGTGGACTCGATTCACATTAAACTCACTAACCTTTAAAGCATAACCCTAACCTTAACCATTTTACCCAATGCCAAACCTTAGCTGAAAGACACTTGACACAAGCCTAAACAAGTGCTTTTAGGATACCATCAGGCATTTTTGCTCAATTTATGTTGGTTCATCCTAGCATGTCTATATCACGTGTAAGCCAGATTGAACGTGCCCCTGACACTTTAACACTAAATGGACCAATGGATGTATGGCACGCCTGCTGGCATGACGCCAGATTGGGTTGTGAACACGCTGTGCATACTTATCTTGTTATGACTGCAGAGGTGAAGCTTAGAGAGAACTCTGCATGAATCACACGTACTGTTTACAATCACTGGCATTCAGGTAATAAGGTTACATTTATAATTATCACTAATACAGTACACCATAGCACTTTCAGAAAATATACACCGGTACTTCAGTGCTGAGAAGAGGGGAGCAAGGAAGGGAAGGAAACCAGATATAGAATTTTTTTTTTTTAAAGGCAACCAACCAATGTTTAATCTTACTTTAACTTTTCCCTCAACAGCAACGGTTGAAACCGGCAACCACATCCACTACAAGTTCTCTTTGTTCAATGTAAGTTTGACCCTCTACAGCAGTAGAAACCGAATCTGTCAGCAGAGCCATTCAGAATGTGTATACACCACAGGAAGTGGAGAGCTAAGGGCGGGCCAAACGGGCAACATCCTGTTATACACATTATATTGAGGCCTGCCCCCAGAGGCAAATGCATAGGAAACAAACAACAGAGGGCGCTGTTTCTCCTTTTTCGCCGATGGGTACCCAGGACCCAGGTTGCTCATACAGAGACGAGTTATATCCACCTTATTTGGGGCATTTCATTATAGATAAACTTCATTTATTAATGTATGTATTGTTTCACACATTTTCATGTGCTTCAATAGCTTGAATTGCAAGGTCACAATACATTGCAGTGTGATCACATGGCACTTGAAGAGCTGAAGACTTCCACTATGGGTGCCTTGAGATTTTTACTTGCTCATTGCTGTGCCCTGAAACCACACATTCCTGCAGAGCTGACCACTTTACACTTTGCAGAACATCAGTTCCACTGTACAAAATGATAATCAGTGGCACTGCACTCAGCATTTATCCATGCTGCACTGAGATCCTGGATATTAGTTTTGCAGGCCAATGCAGGGGTAGAGATACTCTCAGAGTTACACATTGATACAGGAACATTCTTCTGTGTATCTGTTGATGAAACCAATATTTTTGTTGGACTTGCTGAGATGGGTCTATGCTCAGTAGATCTTTTTTCCTTTAAATGTTTTTATCACACGATTTTGCAACCCATTTATTAAATTATCTAATGTAATCCTGGGCGTTAAATTTCCTCTGCCAACCTGGGGGTTGGCAGACCTCATGCTTGGCAGACCTCATGCTTACTTCTATGCATGAGGAGTCCAAGCTGCTTCTTTTCGCCTGACAGGGGATATTTTCCCCGGCTGGACGTAGTGCGTGGAAGGAACACTTTATTCCAACCAGTTCCTATCTCCTCCATCAGGTGCCCCGGCTGTCCAGGGGGAGGTTTTTTTAGAGATCAGGATTACTGCATACTGTAAATGTTTTTTGAGAGGGTACCTACCCTAGGAGACACCGGTAGAACATGCAAACGCCACACAGAAAGCTCAGTAGATCTGTACATGGCACACATTGGATTTGGTGGGTGGGTGGGTGAGTGAGTGAGTGAGTGAGTGAGTGAGTGAGTGAGTGAATGAGTGAGTGCATTGTTTCTGGAACATTCATGTATCTTTAAAACAATACAAAAATAATGTGACATTGCCATTGTCATTAATCCAGCGTGCAAGATTTTATTGATAAGATACTGTGACTGTGTTCACTTGTATTGACTGCAAATGAAGCACTTCCATTGGGACCTTTGTCTCCATAGGGAGAACTGACCATGCAGGCGACCCACGCTGGTTACAAGGACCCCAACAACCTCACGTTCGAGAACATCACAGTGCTCGGAGTTGCATATCCCCCCTCTTCTGTCTCCATAACTCACGGGGACACCACTACACTACTGTCTGAAAGGAACATACACCATGACACAGACAAGAAGGTAGCACGCACGCACACACGCACACACACGCACACACACACACACACACACACACACACACACGCACACACACACACACACACACACACACACACACACACACACACACACATACATTGTATAGCAACACTAGCCCCTTTGAAACGAAGGCTACTTCTATTTCCCATTGTCATTTGTTTCAATAACCCATGAAGGAAAGTGTCTGTACATTTCAAGGTTAGCCTCTAAAGTGTAAAGACTGATGGTAGGATGTCAGGATGGCAATACGTTTGTGTGAGAGTGTGCTCCCATGCGTGCATGTGTGTATGTGTGCCCCCGTGCAGACTCTTGCGTGAAAAAGATCGTTTTTTGTTATACTTTAGTTTCACTGTATTTTCTGTTTTTGTGTAAGCGTGTGTGTGCGACTGTGCGTGCATGCGTGCGTGCGTGCATGTGTGTGTGTGTGTGTGCACGCATGTATTTTCAAGGTCTGTCATGAAAAACAACAACAACAAACAATTTCCTAAGTGTGGAAGAATGAATGTGCTGTTGAATTAAACACAAGCTTGTCCGTTCATCCATCACGGTCGGTCCGTCCTGACAGGGAGGCCTTGGAGATTTCTCTCCACGACCTTGTTGTGCCAAGTATTTGTACAGCCAGTTAGTGCACCAACCATTAGCCTCTTTGTGAGTCTTAAGGACCCAAGAAAAGAAACCCATTTCATTCAATTCTATCTCATCTAAAAAAGGGGATGCAGGACTTAACATTAACCTTTTGAGGCACTTGTACTTCAGCACTAGCAAACAAATACATGAGCACAAGTAAACAAATACATTTTAAATCATAGCCCTAGAATGCTGGCAACATATACTGTCTTTAGTTTTTGGTTGTAAAATAATAGCCCTAGAATGAGACATTGAGGTTTCCCTCATTTGCAGTGTCGTCGAGATACAGTACAACATAATACAACATTTTCAAAGCAATAAACAAAGCAAAAACAATGAAACAGAACAGCAACATTTCCTCATTGTGTGATCTAATACAATTAAAAACAGTCTGCAACCAAAGATTTAAATTGACCGTATGTAATGGGAGAGCAGATCTTTAATTTAAGCAAGTCATTCCACGTGGTTGGGTCACTAAAACAAAAGGCTGTTTTCTCCAGTTCTGTGTTTACATTTGGAACCTTTAGTGTAAGCCAGTGACTGGAGTGTGTCCTATAGGATTCCAATCCAGCAGGGGTTTAATATACGACGTTAAAATAAACAGATACCAATGTTTATTTCATCTGTCGGCCCAGGAAGGCCAGCCCACTCTGTCATATAAGATGCAGTGATGAGTTCTATAAGGTTAACCAGATATAAATCGCAGAGCAGAGTGATTATCTGCATCCAAGGGATTCATGAGGACAGAAGGAGCAGGTGGTAGCACTCGTGTACAATCACCCATGCTCGTGCTGGACTGAACATGAAAACTTCCTTTGGGAACAGTTGATGTTTGGGAAGCACAGACGTATGGTGCACATAGCTGACAGGTGCATTGCGATTGTTGTGGGGTAATATTAATCACACCACCTGCCAATTGCTCCACGCATTTGTGCTTCCCAAAGGAAGTTTTGCTATGTTCAGCCCTGAGATCATTCCAGGCCCTTCGCCGGAGAAAATGTTGTCCGTGTGCAGCTCGTGGAAAAATGGAGATATTTTATTAAATAGGTTTTCTGCCAGAACTTTCAAATGAATATGAAACTAGAGCACAATATCTGACTCTGAGTCTTAGGAATTCATTTCGGGCCGGGCCTAAAATGTATGCTAATCAGTAGGGCCGGGGCAGGCCTCGGGCTCCATGAAAAAATGCGGGTTCAAGTCCAGATCCCGACAGCCTTATTGCTGCGTGACACTGCCCATCTCTCTCCCCCCGTGTTCTGTTAAATCTGCACAAGGCATAAAATCCCCCCAGAAATAAATATGTATAGTGAAAATAGCCGATCTGCAAGCTCAAAACAAATGGGTTTTTTTGCAGTTTGTCATGAAGTATTTAAAAGTAGTTTAATGTATACCCTCTGTGAGGCTCCTTTCCTCAAACATTGTTTTTAACCCCATGAAAATGTTTTATGTTCAGTTAAAAAAGTGCAATTGCGACAATAATCTTAGTTATTTTCTATGATCTGTCTCCTTTCTTTCCCCTTGCCTCCTCTCCCTGTGAATTTTGTTTGTCCTCACCCGGGCCAACACCACTCTTCCCAGGTTCTTTCCCTGCGAGGCCTCTCTCTGGCCCTGGGTCAGACGTACGTGGTGCGATGGGACCAGGTGGTTACAGAGTACCATCGCTTCGACTGTCACCCAGAGGAGCGTGCTGATGAGGCAAAGTGCCATGCCAGGGGCTGCATCTGGGAGGTATGGGGACAGCAGAGTTGATCATTCACACACATCACATCACATCACAAGCTATATAGAAATAACGTTTGACTTCCCTCCTTTTACGTTAAAAAGATTTATGCTGCTAGTATATACTGTACATAGCAACAAGAAAAACAAAAGGCAGTTGTGGAACAAATCGGTACCAGGCCGGGGGATGACCGCAAGATCCCCCCCCCCCGGAACCGAATAAACGAGGAATATTAAAAAATAAAATATTAATTTACCACTACTACTTCTTTCTGTCATTCTCGTCCATCCAGGCAGCAAACCTTGAAAAGGTCCCATGGTGTTTCTATCCTCAAGACTATGGCTACACTTATACAACAGTAAAGCAGACTGCGTCTGGTATGATCTTTGAGCTCAGCCGCAACAGCAAGTACCGAAGCATCAACCGACCAGGGTCGCCAGACATCAGTATACTCCGTGCGGAGATCCGGTACCACAGTGAGCACATGCTACAGTTCAAGGTATGTAATGTATGCCCTGTGTCTACCACCACACGGTCCGTGTTGTTGTTTCTCTGTGAATATTGTGTGTCCGAGTGAGACACGTGCACACACACACACACACACACACACACACACACACACACAAACTGTACATTTTGAACGAAGGCAGACAGCGATGTGTCTTGGCCACGGACTGTGTTTTTTCGGTGTTCTTGTTGTTTCACAAGGTATGTGTGGTGGTGGTGGTGGGGGGGCATGTTTGAGGTTAAATGCTGTTTGGACCACAGTAGGTTCCTAAAGGTGCAGCAAAAACAGATTAATATTTCTTAGACATAACAGTATGGACCCTTTTCACAGTAGGCCTATAGCCATTCTGACGGGTAAACACAGCTGAAGGTAATATCATTGTGAGTTTATTTAATTTAGGTGGTACTTTGTCCCAGCTTGGACAGCTCTTGTACAGTTAACTTCATGCTGGTACACGGCAACAAAATTGATCAAACCCACAATTAACGTTATTATACCTTCACCTGTGTTTACATGTCAACTTATTGGAAATAACTTTACTGGTACCCCAGCTTACTCCTCAGAGTAAGCTGGCATATGTGGCTCTATTTGGTTAAAAAATCACTCATGTGTGAACTGAGTCGTGCAACTCCCCTCTCCCCCTGCCCCCCCCCCCCCCCCCCTCTCTCTGTCTCTCATTAGCAGGCAACAGTGCAGCACTATCTCTCTCTCTCTGTTTCTGGCACAACAGTGCCACTTTTGCCCCTACTGCTACTCATAGTCACACACATAGGTTAACAACACGCACATTGCTGTTCCTTGGAGTGGTTGCACCACTCAAAAACAAAACAAAAAACAAAACACACACTCCAGGCAGTGTATTACTCATTTTACACTTAATCAGCATGCTAAAATATGTATCTGAAAACACTATAGGTTAGAAATAAGCCATGTAGTAGCTGCATGCTCTGTATCTGACTTGTAAAGTTTTGTAAACAAACATAGCCTGAAGGGATACAACGCCCTGATTGGTTCAGAAGCACACAGCCGCCTTCCGTTTTAGACGGAAACGTCAAAATAATATTCCCAAAAAGCCATTGCACCAGTGTTTCATTGCACCAGTGTTGATTTTGACAGCAAATGTAGTTTCAGTCTCTTGAATAGTTTTAGTTGACAAAATCAACACTGCATTGCACCCTGTCTTTAACTACAACACCACTGCTTCCCAGATGTGGGATCCAAACCAGCAGCGTTATGAGGTCCCAGTGCCGCTGTCCGTCCCTCCTACCCCAGAGACTGATGAAGGCAAGAGACTCTACACGGTGGCCTTCACCAAACAGCCCTTTGGCATTCAGGTCTTCAGGAAGAGCACAGGAACCAAGATGTGAGTGGTTCTGGTTCATTTGTTGTGCTTAGTGTACTGTATGGGGTACAACAGCTAATAGTCAAACTAATCTATTGAATCGATTATTAAAAAGAAAATTGCATTGCATCGACACTATTTTACTTACTAAATCTCTCTCTCTCTCTCTCTCTCTCTCTCTCTCTCTCTCTCTCTCAGTTGGGACTCCTCTGTACCAGGGCTTACCTTCTCAGATATGTTCATCCAGGTGTCCACACGACTGTCTTCTGAGTACGTGTACGGCTTTGGGGAAACAGAGCACCCCACTTACAAGCATAACCTCAACTATCACACCTGGGGAATGTTCGCCAAGGACCAGCCCCCCGGCGTAAGAAAGAAAATAATAACACACATGTACGCATGCACGAGGAATGCACCACCATCAATCGTATAATTGTATTGTAAGACAGGATGCAGATATGCAACATATAAACATGCAGCATCAAACATACAGTATAATCCCACATGTTTGCTTACATGCATAATTCACACACACGCCCCCACAAACCCCAGGGTAATATTTGATTAATGTAGGATTTTCTACCTTTTTCAATATGTTCCCTAAGTGATACTGTATGCTGTAGCTGCGCAAAAATGTTACTTTACAGGATATGGACAAAATTGGATCCAATGTCATTATTTAGTCATAGGTTTTGCTAATACTTTGTTAAATATTTGTAAAATACACAAAGAATTCACAGCATGACACGCTGTGAGCTGTACCCACTCGTTCTGTCTGATTTCATTGACATTGTGATCGGCTATTTTGGTGCATAACACCAGTACAACTACCAAGTATAACCCAGACATTGCAAGCTCATGTAGACCAGATTGGATGCAATGAGAGTGAAAAACACATCTCTGGCACTGTCATTAATATCAGCAACAGCTGGCATTTTTTGGGGGGGAACGTATCACCACAGTCCCATGAATATATTATATGAAATCCGACTTCCGGACAACATACGGATGTGGGTTGACTCGTAAAAGACCTTTCCCGGTGACTCGTAAAAGACCTTTCCCGGTGCAGCACATACATATTTGCCTTTCTCACATTGGTGTCACGTTTGATGTGTGGTGGCGTTTTAATATGAGCGGTGATTTTGCAGTGTCATCATGTTCCCTGTGTGAACGTCGGGCGCCCATGATAGGAGGTTTTCCTCTCACATCAGCATTATCAGGCTTAATTGCTGAGCTGTCAAGGCAACTCCACAGGGTTCACACGTGTGTAACAGGGCTTATTTGAAAGACAGGGGAGGGATGAGAGAGAGAGAGAGAGAGATGGGAAGGGGAGTCTGTAAGAAAAAAGTATGTGTGCATTTCTGAGTGTTTGTGTCAATTTGTGCAAATCTGCAGGTCTAAGAGAGACAGATATGGGATGAAAGGGCATCATAGAAGGAGGCATATTGCACACACACATACATGCGTGTGTGTGTGTGTGTGTGTGTGTGTGTGTGTGAGAGAGAGAGAGAGGAGGTGGGAGAGGGAGAAAATATTGTAAAATATCAAAGCATGCAAGCACTGTCCTGTCATTGGCAGTCACCCTTTGCTAGCGGACAAACTAATGACCTTTCTCCCTCCTGACTCAGACTGTCACACCATGTAACAAGGACGCGTGCACACGCGGACACACACGGGCAGACACACACACACACACACACATACACACACACACACAGGGTCGTACTTCAGAGCGTTCAGAGTGTAGGAGGCTGGTGGGCTGGGATGTGTCTCTGCATTCCTCACACCAAGATGACAGTCAAAAGTAGCTGGTCTACTGTCCGGCCCCCTGCCATCTCTTCCTCTCCATGTATTGTCACCCCCCCCCCCCCTCTCTCTCTCAGAAATAAATAAATAAGTACACATTATAAGTAAGCCACACTTTTAAAAGGCTTTTAAAAGAGGATACAGTCTACGTTGCACTGTACAATCCGAAGTCTTGCGGATGCATTTGATTCCATTTGTACTCTCACAGAGCTAAATTGACTTTGTGGATTTTACTGACAGGCCTGCGTTCCTCGGGCAGGTTGTAAAAGTACTATAATATGACTTGGGGAAACAACAGGGCTATGAAATTGCAGCAATTCAATAAAAAGAGGTATACTGCGGGCCTGCAGATATTGACTGAGCTGTCCTGCACTGCCCTATACCTGGGCCCATATCAACACCAGGACACATAAATTCACCGCATGCGGTGCTCCAGTTCTTGTCAGCATTCACCTATTTAACCACTTAAACCCCACACACACACACACACACACACACACACACACACACACACACACATATAATATATATATATATATATATATATATAATAACCGGATTCCCCCACGGCTCTAGGCCCCTCAATTCCCCCCCCCCCCCCCCCCCCCCCCCGCTCTACACAAATATTAACAAAGCTTACAACATGTCATAATGCATAATGTTTTGCCAAATGTTTCCCCCAGAATAGGGTTGCTCAGGATGGTGTGCAGCAGGTCCTTTAGATCTCTGTCTGTTTCTTCTCCAGTACAAGATGAATTGCTATGGAGTGCATCCCTTCTATATGGGCCTTGAGACGCCCACCACCGCCACCACCCATGCACATGGTGTGTTTCTCCAGAACAGCAATGCCATGGGTGAGAGACTCGCGCACGGAATGCACGCACACGTATACGAACGCACATACACTCAAATATGTATATGCCAATGCATATTCATGCGCGTGCAAACAAGGGACCCCATATTCACTTGCATTATGCAATGCAAATGCATATGTATTTATGCATACTGTAGATGAGTGAAGCAATCTTCCATGTTTCGAGTACATGTCCTCTGACAAGCTGTCTTATTTTAAGCCAGCAGAGTGCAATATGCATGGCAGTACACACACATGCACGCACACACACACACGCGAGCACGCACGCGTGCACATGTAAACACACAAGCCAATGAATGCACGTACACATGTGCAGACATTCACACGGTGACACGCACACACACAACCTCTATAGATTTGATCTACAGTACATGCTTTCTTTCTAGATGTGACATTCCAGCCAACTCCAGCCCTGACGTACAGAACTCTGGGTGGGATCCTGGATTTCTACATGGTCTTGGGACCAACCCCAGAACTGGTTGTGCAGCAGTACACCGCGGTAAGTGTGTGTGTGTGTGTCTGTGTGTGTGTGTGTGTGTGTGTGTGTGTGTGTGTGTGTGTGTGTGTGTGTGTGTGTGTGTGTGTGTGTGTACATGTGTGTGTGTGCGCGTGCATGTGTGGCACACTATGCGCAAGTGTGTTTTCTGTGCCTGCCCATGGGCCATTGTTGATGGACTGTAGCAGCTGGGAGTTCCGCGCTTCGTTGCTCTCTCTCATCTAGCCAATCTAAACACACGCACACATGCACACTCAAACAAAAACAGATACATGCACACGCTCACATGCACACTCAAACAAAAACAGATACATGCACACGCTCACATGCACACTCAAACAAAAACAGATACATGCACACGCATGTACTGTACTTTCACACAAGCAGACAAAGACAGCTGCTTTATGGGCAAAGTCCATAATGTCCTCTTTCATAAAAAAACCCTCCCATATAAATGTTCTGAACTTTTCTTGATTGTTCTTTCCTGTCAAACAGCTGATTGGACGTCCTGTACTGCCAGCTTACTGGTCCCTTGGGTTCCAGCTCTGTCGCTATGGATACGCCAATGACACTGAGATTGCAGATCTGTACAGGGACATGAAGGCAGCAGGTATACCCTATGTAAGTTCCTTTAATCACATGAACTCTAGCACCCTGCTAGGGCTGCCTATTCTGGGCAAGAAATAGCAGAACTCTAGCGCCCTGCTAGCGCTGCCTTTTCTGGGCAAGAAATAGCAGATCAAGTCTTGTTCCTATTTCCTATCTTACTAGAGCCTCTCCAAAAGCATATTAGATATTATCCGGCAGCATAGGCTTGGGCCAGCTAAAGCAAAAGTAAACGGGCATGCACGGGGGTGAAAAATGGGTTACAAAATCGTGGGATAAAAAATATATTTAAAAAAAGGGCATGCACGTTTGGAGAGATAGTTTTATTACACATTTCCACTGGCAAGACAACAGTAATTTGATTTCATACTGTAGGATTAATGGTGGAATTATTATTTCAACTGCTACCAAAATTGTAAGTGAAACATGAGTTTCAGGATGGATTGATACAGAGTGAGTAGGGCTCTGGCTGAATATCTTGCATGCATATTGCATACGCTCTGTGTGCCCGCCACTTGCACACCGAATTAACATTTCACAGATTATAGTGAACTTTGAATTATTTCAATTACTTGAGGCTATGGCTTAGTTAAACTGCCTGTGTCCTACAACCAAACTTTTTGACGTGATCATGAGAAGTCTTAACGCTACGTGCTGAGTATTCGTGGGTCAAGGGGTGAAAGCATAGTGCCAGATAAAGCATAGTGCCCTTCATTGCACCCCCAGGTGTTAAATATGCTGGTAATTATTTGGGTGCATGGTTATATTCCCCCTCACACTGATTACGTACCTCTTCTATGAATGTATTAAAAACAAATTGATGTTTCACTCTTTGAAGATCGTCCATCCATCCATCTATCTTAGTCAGGTCGCGGGGCAACAGTTCCACCAGAGAGTTCCAGACTTCCCTCTCCAGAGCACCATTAGTAACTTCCTCCTAGGGAATCTCGAGGCGTTGCAAGGCCATGTGAGTCGATGTGATTCCTCCAACTGCGCCTTGGTCTGCCACGGGGTCTCCTTCCAGTGGGACGTGCCTCGAGGACCTTTCTAGGGAGACGCCCTCAGAGTCAGAGGCATCCTAACCGGATGCCCGAACCATCTAAGCTGGCTCCTTTCCAAGCGAAAAAGCAACGACTCTACTCCGAGTCTCTCTCGTGTGACTGAACTTCTCACCCTATCTCTAAGGGAGATGCCAGCCATACGCGAAGAAAACTCATTTCGGCCGCTTATATTACCTTGTACCTTATTCTTTCGGAACGAATATTGCTCTGTAGACAGAGAGCTTTGCCTTCTGGCTCAGCTCTGTTTTCATCACAACAGTGCGGTACAGCGACTGCAATACCACCCCTGCTGCTACGATTCTCCGGATGATCTCCTTCTCCGTCCTCCCCTCACTTGTGAACAAGATCCCGAGATACTTAAACTCCTTCACCTGGGGTAATGTCTCATTCCCTATTCCTTGAAGAAGATCTGTGGCATCTGTGCGACCAAAACGTAGATTTGATTTGAATAGGTATAATGCAGAGTTAATCAGTGCATGTGAATTTATTTGTTTCTTTCAACCAAATATACCATATATACTTAGTTGACCGGGGTCCCCCAGGGCTCTATAGTTTTGTGGTTTTCCTTCTACGATGATGCTTTGTGAGCTTGTACATTGGCAAAATTGAGAATGTATAAGGACGCTAGGGTTCAGTAGGTTAATCTTTTTATCCACCATAGTGGTAATTTAACTCAGAAGAGTTAAGTTATGAAGGATGAGGAGTTGTTTACTGTGTACAACAGTCCCACAGATGGTGTGTAGACATAGAATTCAATGAATGGCCCTATGGATTAGGGCTAATACTGCTCCCATTCTGACCCACATAGGATGTCCAGTATGCAGACATTGACTACATGGAACGTCAGCTGAATTTTGTCCTAGACCATCAGTTTGAAGGCCTGCCCACCCTGGTTGACAGCATGAGAGCAGAAGGCATGAGGTTCATCTTCATCCTGGTAAAGGACTATAACATACATTATATGAAAACATTATGCAGTTGTCATATTAGAATGTGAGCGTTTTGCGAACTGCCAAACAAGTTTGTAATTTAAAGTTCATCCGATGTCAGACCTAGATGGCTATGCTTGAAAATGTGTAACACAAAATATAACTTTATTACTTTATTATTGTTGTTTCTGTTGTTTTACACATTATTATTCATCACACGGGAATAATGCAATGATAACAGTGACAATTTGTAAAAGTGGTTCTTTGGCTCACCATTCTTACGTGTTCTTTACTGAGCTACAGCACCTCAGTCACACCAAAGAAGTGTGTGTGTGTGTGTGTGTGTGTGTGTGTGTGTGTGTGTGTGTGTGTGTGTGTGTGTGTGTGTGTGTGTGTGTGTGTGTGTGTGTGTGTGTGTGTGTGTGTGTGTGTGTGTGTGTGTGTGTGTGTGTGTGTGTGTGTGTGTGTGTGCGTGCGTGCGTGCGACATAGGATCCAGCTATCTCAGGTAACGAGACTTTGCCTTACCCTGCCTTCGAGCGTGGCATAGAGAAAGATGTCTTCATCAAATGGCCAGAAGCACTCAGTGATGAAATCATCTGGGGGAAGGTAAGATGAAAGACGTTTCACACAAAGAAAGAGCGAGCAATGCAGAGTGGGTGAAAGAAAGTGATTGTAAATACAATTGAAGTGTTAATGTTTCCTCCTTTGCTTTTCCAGGTGTGGCCTGACTTCCCCAACGTTACAGTGAACGAGTCTCTGGACTGGGATACCCAAGTGAAGGTAGAACAAAAAGCCACATAATATAGGTAGATCATATTGGAAATACAGGTGTGGTACTGGCACCGCAGCAAGCATGAAACACAGGATTGACAGATGTTAGCATACAGATCTACTAAATAAAAAAAAGGAAATTAAATTAAGTAGACTTAAAGTCTGGCCTTGCGATCTGCTCCTGGACCGACAGCGTTAGCATAATGTATAAACACTTAATAAATAATAGCCGTAGGCCTACATATATTATCTAATCTATCACCATGCGTTACGTGCGGTTACAGGATTACTAATGTTTAAAATGTATTATGTTACGTTTCAGGATTACCTTCCGAGAAAAGTAACTTGTTCGATTATTTTTGCATTACCGACAATTAAAACCCCTCTGTGAGGAAGTTTGGTAAACATAAAGTGTGCATCATCTACCAGAGTGATCACCAGTGTTGTGGAGCTGTGCTGGGCTCCGCCAACGCTAATTTGCATTAATTGACCTCCTTTCACCAATAAATCCAAATATGATGTGAATACTTCCACGAACACAAAAGGGCAACCTCTCTGTCTTCTCTCAGTCTCTGCCATGTTGCACAGGTGTGACAAATTAATGTAATAAAAACAAGACCAGTATTATAAAAGTAACTAAGTAACCGAGAACTCTTATGGCAAAACTAACACGTTAGGATATGTACAGACAATCGACATGGAGGCTGACATTACTGTAATTGGAACTTCTCAGTTACTCAACTACCATGATCGGATGTAGTATAATATACTACATAACATAGCACATATTATGTGCTATGTTAAACCTATTAGATTGTTTGCTCTGGTCTTTTACATCATCTCTGTCTGAACTTACTTCTAGTTATACAGGTCATTCGCCGCATTTCCTGATTTCTTCCTCAACCGCACAGCCGAATGGTGGCTTCAGGAGATAAAGGACTTCTATGAGAATACAATGAAGTTTGATGGACTGTGGATTGTGAGTGATCTGAACAATGCAGGGACCAGTGGACCACACCTTTTGTATACAAGCTAAGGTTGACTACACATTCTAGCTAACATGGTATGATGCACGTGTGTGTGTGTGTGTGTGTGTGTGTGTGTGTGTGTGTGTGTGTGTGTGTGTGTGTGTGTGTGTGTGTGTGTGTGTGTGTGTGTGCGTGCGTGTGCAGGACATGAATGAGCCTGCTAGCTTTGTCCATGGTACGGTTGGAGAAACATGTCTCGGTGACCCCTTGTTGGAGAATCCTCCATATATGCCACGTAAGATGAACACAGAAAACAATATCATGTTATTTTACACTTAGACTAATGTTTCCACATGTAAAAGCGTATTATTGCGTTTTTGTTTTTGTTTTGCTTATGTAACTACGTGGTTTTGTATATGATTTGTGCGTGCTGCCGTGCTCCTAATTATGCGTTTCACATACAGTACACGTGTATGCATTGCACATTAATGTCTGCATGGATGTGTGTGTGTGTGTGTGTGTGTGTGTGTGTGTGTGTGTGTGTGTGTGTGCGCGCGCAGCTCTGGAGTCTAAAGAGAGGGGTCTGAACCATAAGACGCTATGTATGAACAGCCAGCAGTTCCTCAGTGATGGAACACCAGTCAGACACTATGATGTCCACAACCTCTATGGCTGGTCACACACCAAGCCCACCTACGAGTATGTACAATTACAACCAAACAACACAGGTCAATGTGACATGACAGGTCGAGTACCTGCAGCAGTGTTGTACCCGTGTTCAAAGAACGATAGTCCACGAACGCGTTCCTATTTCGGCTGAACGTGAACTGAACGTACTGTATTTCTGCCTGATGAACGTCATTGTGAATGCGTTAATTTCTGGCGTGTGTGAACGTCACTTTCTCACGTTCAACTTCGTTCAAAAGTGAGCGAGCCTTCCAGGCGAAACCCCCGCTAAAACACACCCTATAACCAGTCTATAATATCTAGCGGAAAACCCACCAATAAGCCCTTATCCAACACAAATTAACTAATCTTTCTCAAGCCGCACAATTTCACTGGAGTGCACAGCACGCATATGCACGCAGACAGCAGACACATACAGTACAGTCCTACATGTCCCGACCCAAACACTGAGGAGGTAAAGTAAACTTGTTTATAATGTGCCACGAGAAATTGATTCCAATTGCTCGTTATTTTTGCGTCGATGAGGTATGTCGTGTGTGTCCAACTGTCCATACATGATCGCCTCGTTCGGGCCAACAAAATATATCTTTAAAAAAAAGCTCTGTAAAAATATGTCTTGAACATTGGGAACACTTATTATTTCATGTTGCCTGATGCAGACATGACAATGTTAAAAGGCCACTATTAAATATTTGGCAGCAACTTTCCAGTGTATACAGTATGTATATTTATCTACATTGTCAGCACTCTGCCAAGCGCCCGGGACACCTGTTTTGCTGAGATGAGCATGTTCTGCATTTTGAACCACCCTCCTTCTTTCATTTAGTATTTAATTCTGCTGTTGTGGTTAACCCAGGGAGGGATCGATGGGAAGGGAGCCTGCAGCGTTACTGTCACATAGACATGGACGTGAGAGTTGTGTTTGAGTGAGTGAGTGATCCTGTCTCCTGTGTACAGTGCTCTGTTGAACGTGACTGGCAACAGAGGAGTGGTGGTTACTCGCTCCACCTACCCATCCAGTGGCAAATGGGCTGGACACTGGCTGGGAGACAACAATGCCAGCTGGGACCAGCTATACAAATCAATCATAGGTGTGTGTGTGTGTGTGTGTGTGTGTGTGTGTGTGTGTGTGTGTGTGTGTGTGTGTGTGTGTGTGTGTGTGTGTGTGTGTGTGTGTGTGTGAGAGATTTTTCATACTCCATTCTGATTGGCTAAGATTGCTTCCATAGTTTGCATGAGTGCTCCGTTTTGAACAAAATGCCGCAAATCAGGAGCACATCGTTTGGCAGTGCACATTCCCACTAGACAGAGGAACAAATGTCAAATCAGCATCATGGTGGCGCTCAAACTGGCCTATTCGTGATTGTACCTATAACTGCACCGATCTGTGTAAAACTTTGTATGCACACTCCCTAGAGGCCTAGGAAAAACCTTTGCCCTGTATTTTTCACATATGCTCTTCATAGCGTCACCAGGAGGCCGACATATATGTATGTGAAACACATTTTTTTATATTACTCCTTCAGATTTTATCCAAATATCACGCTAATCAGTACACATGAGCTCTATAGTCATGTGATCAAGACGGGTCTGTTTGATTTCTCATATTCCATCCTGATTGGCTAATATTTACTTCCAAAGTTTACAGGAGTGGCCCGTTTTGTACAAAATGCCGCAAATCATGAACGCAGCGTCATATTATTCTCCATAGAGAAAAACTTCCGCGAACCCCTTGGAACCAGGGTATGAGTGTGTGACGTCAGGACTTCGCCGCTCTATTGGAATGAAAGATGTTTTTCGCAAGAGATACCTCATGAAAAACAAAACACAAAAAAATAAAACTATTAAAGAAGCACCAACGTTCAGAGATATGGGCCAGCTACTGTAGACAGTAATAATAGCAGAATTATTCAAAAAAGTATCAGTAAAAAAAAAGATACTTTGAAGATGTACAAGATGTTATTTGAACGCATTGCAAACTATGGGTCAGAAGTTCTCAGAACATGGCCCGGCGGATGGCGTATAATCCAGCCTGACAGCATGCTGTGGGTTCGACTCTCGAACCCGACGACCTTTGCTGCGTGTCCCCATCTCTCTCCCCATCATATAATATAAAAGAAGTTCTAAGAACAGCACAGCCCTGCATTGGCTAACATTGTTAGAAAGAGTTGCCAGGACAACCAATAAATCATTGGCTTGGCATGCTTGATGATAATGAAAATATCTAACTCTCTCTTGGTCCACAGGCATGATGGAGTTCAGTCTGTTTGGCATCCCCTATGTAAGTATCATGGCTTGATTTTCATGTTGATGGGACGGCATCCCACTGATCTTCCAAAGCAGAATTAGAATGGCAAAATGTTTATTTGGTTCGAGTCGACACAAGGACAATTGGAGGTAACATCGCAGAGCATTTCTAATTGCAATGCTCACCATATCCCCATGAATGGTTGTCCTTGTAAACGAGAATTTGTCTAAGGTTAATGTTTATATTGTTTGTTTGCACATTAAATGTTTTGTCTGCACTTGGACTTGTCATTTCTCTCTCTGCATCCTTCATCTCCCACTCCCTGTCCTTCTCTCTGTTCCTCTTTGTCTGCCTCTCCCAGTCGTGATCTGTGTCACCCTGTGTCTGTCCTTTCTGGCATTCATTTCACCCCCCTCCATCTCTCTCTCTCTCTCTCTCTCTCTCTCTCTCTCTCTCTCTCTCTCTCTCTCTCTCTCTCTCGCTTTTTGTCTCCTTTGCTTCTGTTTTGATCACTAGGGATTGGTCTGTCTGTCTGTCTGTCTGTCTAATAATGGTGCTTTTTAATGTATTTGTTTTTAAAAGTGGATTTTAGATTTGAGATTTAATAGTATTTTAGCTCTCTTTTAACTAGCATACTAAAAGCCAGTGAAACGACATTTCGTTCTCTTATGCATTATATGTATCTGCTGAATGACAATAAAGCTATCTATCTATCTGTTTGGCTCTTCAGACAGGGGCTGATATATGTGGTTTCTTCAACACTGCCGAGTATGAGATGTGTCTTCGCTGGATGCAGCTGGGGGCCTTTTATCCCTTTTCTCGTAATCATAACGGCAAGTTCAACCCGGTGCGTACACACATGCATGCACGCACGCACGCACGCACATATGCACACACGCACGGTGGAAGATAGACCTGTTACAGTAGGTGTCATAGTGTCCGTGGCATTCATTCTGGTGGTGACCTTTTACAGCCTTGGAACACATTTGAGAAATCCAATAACGCCCGTCCGGAGATCGATCCCTTTGGGCCAAATTCCCCCACACGGAGCAACAGTGTGTGTGTGTGTGTGTGTGTGTGTGTGTGTTGCGCAGGTTTGTGTCTTAGGGGTGAGTTAGGGGTATAATTAGATTTTGATGTACAACTACCCTCCATCCAATGCAAACCCATCCCACTACCAGCTGGCTCGGTCACGTACAAGACCTTGCAAATGGGTGCTTGAATATTTTGAATATAGGAAGGAAAATAGACAGAAATTTAACAATAGGCCTATAGGCATGCAGCGGGCGGCACATTTGGAGGGAGAAAGAGACTAAAGCCTGCACTATACTCTAAACGAAGCCAAACTTATTTTGCCTTTGGTATAAGACATTAGACATTTTATTAAAGTTAGGTCTATAATGCTTCATTACAACTTATAATAATATAATGCATTATAAACTCAGTGGAACAGCAAAATATAACTTCCAGTTTACACTTTGTGTTAGCTTTTGTCCGATTTCTAAGTCAATAGCATGAGACCGCGCATGCGCAGTAACGGTAAAAACTGCCGTCGTAGAGTTAAACAGAGTTTTCAGACAACGCTAATGAATAGTATGAAACATAGCTGAAATAATGTACACACACTTCTTCTCCATTGTTTCATTGGGTAAACAACACAGTAACATTGTTAGCCCCAGAGCTGACAGCCCATCTCCGTAGCATACTGTACCCCGGGACTGCCCACTGGTTGGGACAGTAACCAAAAAAGATTATTTCCCATGACAACAGAATACATCCCATAGCCTGGGGGAATGTATCTGTGACTAAGCTGTGCATAAGCTTGTAATCGCATGTTCAACATGTGAGTAATAAATAGAGGGGTGCCTAGTACTATCAAAGGTTAACAGAGTCGTTGTGACAACAGAACAGAGCCCTTCGGGTGTCCAGTATAAGGGCGGAAATGGCAGTCATAGAGTTAAGCTGACTGGAAAAAAAAGCGAATAATAAACTAAACAGCTTGAATTTGGGGGAAGTGAAAATCTGGCTTCCTCACGGTCTGAATAATGCTAATGGTCAATACGGTGTCCACGTTGAGATCAATTGTGCGAGCCAGTGAGTAGATAAATAGAGAAAAACTGTACCCCGGAGAGAGTTTGACTGACTTCCCTTAATTGAAATAGGATGATGATGTGCCATGACTGCATGTACCCCTTGAGATGTATCATCTTGTTTTCAATGTTACACCGTGGCCAGTCAGAAGTCTGCCTAGCAACACTGTGGCTCACTTGAGCCACTCAAGCATTGTGTACTGCGCTTTATCACCCGGATCTGCGATGTGCTGTGGCAAATTTGTCACAGAGGTTTTGTCATTTCTTGCGACAGGTTTTGTTTATGGTCCCTCCGAGAGAGGGATTATAGAGGTGTTTGCACCTCCTAACCCATCAGAAAATATCTCTGCAAAACTATCCTGGCAGAATTAACCATGGGAGCGGACTGCAGAAACAAAACAAAATAATTCACACCCACCTAGAACTTCTGACCAATCACACACAATGTACACACAATGTCCAGCTAAGGAGGTTGTGGCTAGCTAAATATTGGATGTGCAAGAACTGCACAGTTGCTGTAGCAGAGAGAGAGAGAGAGAGAGAGAGAGAGAGAGAGAGAGAGAGAGAGAGAGAGAGAGAAAGAAAGAGAGACATGAAGTTACATAAAGGCTGAAGAGAGATTCATAGGTAGAAGAGCTCACATCAAAAGAAGAAAGACAGATGAAGGGGGATACAAATAGACTGTAGGTCTCTATGTAGGTCAACCCAGAACCTACCTCTGCCATGTGTTTCCCATTGGATATCCCACAAATCCCACACAAGCAATTCACTGTTGAGATCCTAAGGGTACACCCCATTGATGTTGTATGTTAACCACCTTATTTTACCACCATAAAAACTCACTTTCTGGGACTACAGGCTGAAGTACACAACATAATATTGAAAA